>NC_045478.1:1338657-1341157 GCF_009650955.1 Corvus moneduloides
CTAGGAATGAGGTTGGAATGGGATGGGATGGGATGGGATGGGATGGATTGGGAGTGGATGGGATGGGATGGGATGGGATGGAGATGCCATTGGAGAACAGGTGGGCCTTGGTCATGTGGGTCACCACGAATTCCCCATCAGCGCTGGAAAGCAGGGAATGGGCAGGTCAGGTTTTTCCCTAAGAAATGGGGATGGGATGGGATGGGGTGGGATGGGTTGGGATGGGTTAAAGGGATGGATTAAAGGGATGGGATGGGATGGGATGGGATGGGATGGGATGGGATGGGTTAAAGGGATGGGATGGGATGGGTTAAAGGGATGGGATGGGATGGGATGGGATTGGTTGATGGGATGGGATGGGATGGGATGGGATTGGTTAAAGGCATGGGATGGGATGGGATGGGTTGGGATGGGTTAAAGGGATGGATTAAAGGGATGGGATGGGATGGGATGGGTTAAAGGGATGGGATGGGATGGGTTGATGGGATGGGATGGGTTAAAGGGATGGGATGGGTTAAAGGGATGGGATGGGTTAAAGGGATGGGATGGGATGGGATTGGTTGATGGGATGGGATGGGATTGGTGGATGGGATGGGATGGGATTGGTTGATGGGATGGGATGGGATTGGTTGATGGGATGGGATGGGATGGGATTGGTGGATGGGATGGGATGGGATTGGTTGATGGGATGGGATGGGATTGGTTAAAGGGATGGGATGGGATGGGATGGGATGGGATGGGATTGGTTGATGGGATGGGATGGGATTGGTTAAAGGGATGGGATGGGATGCAGGAATGGAATGGGATCATGTGAACTGCAGGAATGAGGATGGGAAAGGAAGGGAAGGGGAGAGAAGGGGAAGGGGAATTCCCATCTTTCCCAGGAATTCTCCATCCCGGCAGCGTCACTCACTTGTTGTACAGGACGATATCCGGGATCCAGATCATTTCGGAGGGCACCCGGATGGACGTGACGTTGTCGTACTCGGCCGGATCCCAGCGCAGTTTGTAGTCGCTCCATTCCTGCCAGGACACACGGAGCAGATCCATGGAGATCCATCCACCAAACCACCCTGGCCGGAGTCATTCCCAAATCCCGTTCCCGGATCGGGACCAGCTCCTACCTGCTTCAGCCAGACGTTGGTGGTCATCATTTGGTTCTTCTCATCCTGCGGTGGGAAAGAGGGATGAGGCAGGATGAGATCCCGAGGGAATGTCCTGGCCACGCCTCGTCCCTAAATTCCAGCTTTCCTCGGGATCGGCTCCCGCTGCAGCCCAAGGAAGAGTTTTCCTGGGATATCTGGTCACTAGAGGGCAGCAGGGAATGGCTTCTGGCAGGGAACGGCTCGGGGGGAGGGAGGGGATGGTCAAGGATCGAGGGATGGGGGATAGGGGGATATAGGGATAGAGGGATAGAGGGATAGGGGGATAGGGGGATAGGGGGATTGGGGGATAAAGGGGGATAGGGGGATAAAGGGATAGGGGGATAGGGGGATAGGGGATATAGGGATAGGGGGATATAGGGATAGAGGGATAGGGGGATAGGGGGATAGGGGGATATAGGGATAGGGGGATAGAGGGATAGGGGGATAGGGGGATAGGGGATGGGGATAGGGGATGGGGGATAGGGGGATCGAGGGATGGGGGATATAGGGATCTGGATAGGGGGATATAGGGATAGGGGATATAGGGATGGGGGGATGGGGGATAGGGGGATAGGGGGATAGAGGGATATAGGGATAGGGGGATAGAGGGATATAGGGATAGGGGGATAGGGAGATAAAGGGATAGGGGGATAAAGGGATAGAGGGATAGGGGGATAGAGGGATAGAGGGATGGGGGATAAAGGGATAGGGGGATGGGGGATAGAGGGATAGGGGATGAGGATAGGGGATGGGGGATAGGGGGATAGAGGGATGGGGGATAGGGGGATATAGGGATAGGGGGATATAGGGATAGGGGGATATAGGGATAGGGGGATAGAGGGATAGGGGGATAGGGGATAGAGGGATAGGGGGATATGGGGATAGGGGGATAAAGGGATAGAGGGATGGGGGATAAAGGGATAGGGGATGGGGATAGGGGATGGGGGATAGGGGGATAGAGGGATGGGGGATAGAGGGATATAGGGATAGAGGGATAAAGGGATAGGGGGATGGGGGATAGGGGGATGGGAGATATAGGGATAGGGGGATAAAGGGATAGGGGGATAAAGGGATAGGGGGATAGAGGGATAGGGGGATAGAGGGATAGGGGATGGGGATAGGGGGGATGAAGGGATAGGGGGATGGGGGAGAGGGGGATATAGGGATAGGGGATAGAGGGATAGGGGGATATAGGGATAGGGGATAGGGGGATGGAGGGATAGGGGGATAGGGGGATGGGGGGATCTGGATAGGGGGATATAGGGATAGGGGATAGAGTGATGGGGGGATAAAGGGATAGGGGGATGGGAGATATAGGGATAGGGGGATAGGGGGATAAAGGGATAGGGGGATAA
>NC_045478.1:1343657-1469139 GCF_009650955.1 Corvus moneduloides
ATGGATGGATGGAGGGATGGATGGAGGGATGGATGGAGGGATGGAGGGAGGGATGGATGGATGGAGGGATGGAGGGATGGATGGAGGGATGGATGGATGGAGGGATGGATGGAGGGATGGATGGAGGGATGGATGGAGGGATGGATGGATGGATGGAGGGATGGAGGGATGGAGGGAGGGATGGATGGAGGGATGGATGGATGGAGGGATGGATGGAGGGAGGGATGGAGGGATGGAGGGAGGGATGGATGGAAGGATGGATGGATGGAGGGATGGCTGGACAGACAATCCCAGAGGTTCCCAAGGCAGGAGGATGCCGGATAAGGACATGGACGGGATGAAACCCGGCCGTTTTCCTGGTTAGGGGAAAGAAAGGATCGGGATGGAGAGGAGGGATGCAGATTCCCGGCTCCTTGGAGGCCTGAGGTCCTGCTGGAAAAGGCCACATTCCAGGCCAGGCTGGACGGGGCTTGGAGCAGCCTGGGATAGGGGAAGGTGTCGGGGTTGGAATGGGATGGGATTGAAGGTCCCTTCCCACCCAAAGCATTCCGGGATTCTGGGATTCCATGGAGCTGCTGGGATGGCTCCAGGCTGGGGTTCTGGTTCCCAGCACACGAATCCCGTGGGATGCAGCTCCAAGGGATTCAAGGATCCTGGGAATCCTCGGAGCCGCTTCCCGAGCCTAAAGGGGCTCCAGGAGAGCTGGGATTTGGGAAAGGGCTGGAGGGGCAGGAGGGGGGGAATGGCTTCCCAGTGGGAAAGGGGAGCTCGGGGTGGGATCTTGGGAAGGAATTCCTGGCTGGGCTGGAATTCCCAGGGAATGGCTGGATCCCTGGCAGTGCCCAAGGAAAGGCTGGAGCACCCCTGGGATCATCGGGGGAGGTGCCGGCCTTGGAATGGGATGGGATTGAAGCTGCGTGGATCCCAGCCAAAGCATTCCGGGATTGTGGGATGCAGGAGGCTCCGAATCCATGGCCAGGGGTTTTTCTGGAAGTCGGGGATGGGAAAGGGAAGGGAGAGCCTTCCTGGAGTGCCGAGATTCCCAGGGAAGGGCCTGGAGGCCGGAATTCCTTCCCGCAGAGGAGTCGGGCTGGGGCTGGATCCAATGGCAGGCTGGGAGAGGCGGGAATGGAGGGATTTCCCTGGGAAAGGGGAGCTCGGGCTGGGATCTTGGGAAGGAATTCGCGGCTGCGCTGGAATTCCCAGGGAATCTCTGGCTGCCCCTGGATCCCTGGGAGTATCCAAGGATGGATTTGAACCACCCTGGGACATCGTGGCAGCTATCGGGCTTGGATCGGGAATTCTTCGGGATTGAAGGTCCTTTCCCACCCAAACCATTCCGGAATTCCTCGAACCCAACCTCCCCTCAGTCCGGCAGCCCGGTGGGAGCAGCCGGAATCCCAAATCCCGGGAATTACGCACCACGTCGATGAGCTGGGCGATGGAGAGGCCGAAGCGGACGATGACCACGTCGGAAGTGTTGGGAACGGGCCGGGACCAGCGGTTGTATCCCGAAAAAAGGCGCTTGAAGAGCCGATCCTCCGCGTGGCTCCCGCGCTGGCCGCCGGCTGTGAGAATTCAGGAATTTGGGAATTCGGGAATTCACCCCCTCCCAGATCCATCCCTGCTCCTCACCGGGAGCTCTCCCAGTTCGACCCCCTGCTGCCCTTACTGGTGCCACTGGTTTGGCTCTGGGAGGGGCGGGGTGAGCCCGGCCTGGGGATGGATGCGGCTTTTCCGGAGGGCATTCCCGAGGTTGGGATGGGAAGGAGTTTTCCTGAAATTCCTCGGTGCCCTCGGCTGCTGCGTCGCTGCCCGGCCTCGCTCGTGGCGAGGATCCATAAATTTCCGGGAGAGAGCGGAGGGAGGGAAAAGGGATCCAGGGAAAAGGGGATGGAAAAGAGATGGAGAGAGGGATACAGGGATGGAAAAGGGAGGGAAAAGTATGGAGAAGGGATACAGGGATGGAAATGGGATGGAGAGAGGGATAAAGGGACGGGAAAGGGATGGAGGGATGGAAAAGGGAGGGAAGGAGGGAGAGAGAGATGGAGAAGGGAGGGAGGAACGGAGGGATAAAGGGATGGAAAAGGGAGGGAAAAGGATGGAAAATGAATACAGGGATGGAAACGGGATGGAGAGAGGAATAAAGGGATGGGAAAGGGATACAGGGAAAGGGGATGGAAAAGGGATGGAGAGATGGAAAAGGGATGGAGGGAAAAGGGGATACAGGGATGGAAAAGGGATGGAGAGAGGGATAAAGGGATGGAAAAGGGAGGGAAAAGGATGGAAAAGGGGATGGAAAACAGATGGAGGGCGGGATGGAAAAGGGATGGAGGGAAAAGAAGATGGAAAAGGGAGGGAGGGAGAGAGAGATGGAGAAGGGAGGGAGGAACGGAGGGATAAAGGGACGGGAAAGGGATCCAGGGAAAGGGGATGGAAAAGGGATGGGAAAGGGATGGAGGGAAAAGGGGATACAGGGATGGAAAAGGGAGGGAAAAGGATGGAAACGGGATCCAGGGATGGAAATGGGATGGAGAGAGGGATAAAGGGATGGAAAAGGGAAACAGGGATGGGAAAGGGATACAGGGAAAGGGATACAAGGAAAAGGGGATGGATAAAGGGATGGAGAGAGGGATAAAGGGATGGGAAAGGGATGGGAAAGGGAGGGAAAAGGATGGAAAATGGATACAGGGATGGAAAATGGATGGAGAGAGGGATAAAGGGATGGGAAAGGGATGGAGGGACGGAAAAAGGATCCAGGGATGGAGAAAGGGATGGAAAAGGATACAAGGAGGGCAGGATGGGAAAGGAAGGGATGGATACAGGGATGGGAAAGGGATGGGAAAGGGATGGGAAATGGAGAGAGGGAAGGAGGGATGGAAAAGGGATGAAGGGATGGAAAAGGGGATGGAAAAGAGATGGAGGGCGGGATGGAAAAGGGATCCAAGGAAAAGGGGATGGAAAAGAGATGGAGAGAGGGATACAGGGACGGAAAAGGGAGGGAAAAGTATGGAGAAGGGATACAGGGATGGAAATGGGATGGAGAGAGGGATAAAGGGACGGGAAAGGGATCCAGGGAAAGGGGATGGAAAAGGGATGGGAAAGGGATGGAGGGAAAAGGGGATACAGGGATGGAAAAGGGAGGGAAAAGGATGGAAACGGGATCCAGGGATGGAAAATGGATGGAGAGAGGGATAAAGGGATGGGAAAGGATGGAAAAGGGAAACAGGGATGGGAAAGGGATACAGGGGAAGGGATACAAGGAAAAGGGGATGGATAAAGGGATGGAGGGAGGGATAAAGGAATGGGAAAGGGATGGAAAAGGGAGGGGAAAGGATGGAAAAGGGATACAGGGATGGAAAATGGATGGAGAGAGGGATAAAGGGATGGAGAAGGAATGGAGGGATGGAAAAAGGATCCCGGGATGGATAAAGGGATGCAAAAGGATACAAGGAGGGCGGGATGGGAAAGGGATGGGAAAGGGGATGGGAAAGGGATGGGAAAGGGGATGGGAAACAGAGGAAGGGAGGGATGGAAAAGGGATGGAAAAGGGATGGAAAAGGGAGGGATGGATACAAGGATGGAAAGGGGATGGAAAAGGGATGGAAAAGGGATACGGGGAGGGAGGGCTCTGCGCGACCCAAGACTCGCGGTCCAGGCGGCTTTTCCCGGGAATCCGGCTGGGAACGCGGCCCCCCAACCCAGCCCAAACCCCTTCCAAGCTTTTCCCGCCGTCGGAAAGGCCCCGGGGTCGCATTTTAGCCGGGAATTCGTCTGAATTCCCAAAAAACCTGAATTCATTGACCTGAAAGTCGGCGCCGGGGGGGCGTTGGGTGGCCAGCTCATGGAATGTCGACGGAAAACCGAAGCCAAATCCCATTTTTCCGCCCCGGCATTCCCAGATTTTGGGAGCGCAGGGGACGGATGTGGGATTGCAGAGGCGCATTCCCTAAGGAAGGACCCCGAGGAGACCCCAAATTTTCCAGGTGGATCCAGAAGGAAACGAAGCCCATCCCAGCCTGGCTCGCGGGAAACCGGGAATTCACAACTCCCCTCCCTCTTCCCGAAGTTTTTGAGGAATTCCAGGAAGTCCAGGGAAAAACGGAGCCGTCCTTACCCGCCCGGAAGGTGAGGAAGCAGCACAGGAGGAGCGGGAAAATCCCATGGGAAAAGCATCCCGAGCTCCCCATGGATCCTCTCCTTGGAGCAGCCGGAAAATCCCCCTTGGAAATGGCGCCAAGGAAGCTCAGCGGGAACGGCCCCGGCGAGGGAATTCCGGCGGCGTTTCCATGGATTTGGGCCGGGATGCGGCCGGATCGGGATGCGCTGCCGAGTCACCGATCCCGGATTTTATTCCTGGAAAACAACGGAGAGCGGCGCTGCCGCCGGAATGTCCCCGGGATGTCCTCGAGGCCATTCCAAAGCTTCTCCAGGCGGGAGCAGCGCTTGGAGAGGGAAAGATTCCCAAAAAATCTGCTTTGCGCTCCTTGGGGAAGGGGGAAATCCAGGGATTTGCTGCTCTGCATGGATCCCGGTTTTCCAGGGATTCTCCATCCATCCATGGATCTGGGGGATTCCCACCCCCCGGCACAGCAAATCCCTGGAAAAGGAGGAATCTCTTCCCTGCAGAGGCTCCGGAATCCGCTCCCAAGGTGACTTTCCCACACCCTTCCCATTCCAGGATGTTCCTGGGAATCACGGAATGCTTTGGGTGGGAAGAGACCTTCGAGATCCCGGGAATTCCACGGGCAGGGACGATTTTCCCGCTTCCCTTTCCCACGGGTTTTTTACCCCCTCGGGGTTCAATTCCTGCTGGGAATGGAAAGGGATGAAAAAAACCCCCACGGGAGCCTTCCCGGATCCCTCCTCATCCTCGGCGCCGTTTTCCGGGATACCGGGATGATGGAGGGGTTGGAAAAACAGCAGGAAAAGCGTCGTCCACGGAGGGAAAAATGACGGATGGGCCTCTCCGGGATGAGATGTTGGAATATTCCCGAGGGGAGCTGCTGCCGCTCCAGCGGGAATTCCGTGGGCTCCGGAGGAGGTTGGAGAGGGATGATCCAAGGGGGATCGGAGGGAGGGAGAGGATCCCACCGGGAATGCGCAGCCATGGATGGAGCTGGGATGGGGACGGATGAAGGGTGGGAATTGGGATGGATGGGGGGAGGGGGGGGGAGACGGCACCGATCCCAAATCCCAAATCCCAAATCCCAAATCCCAAATCCCAAATCCCAAATCCTGCTGCTTCCTTGCTCCCAACTCTCTCCGCATCCCCTGCAAATATTCCTGCCCTTCGGAGCTGTTCCAGGGTTTTTCCAAGGCTTTTCCAGGATTTTTCCCTGCTCCCACATCCCTCTCCCTTCCCTGCAAAAATTCCTGCCCTTCGGAGCTGTTCCAGGGTTTTTCCAAGGGTTTTTCCAAAGCTTTTCCAAGGTTTTTTCTTCATCCCACATCCCTCTCCATTCCCTGCAAAAATTCCTGCCCCTCCAAGCTTTTCCAGGGTTTTTCCAGGGCTTTTCCAGTGCTTTTCCAAGGTTTTTCCTTGCTCCCACATCCCTCTGCATCCCCTGCAAAAATTCCTCCCCCTCCAAGCTTTTCCAGGGTTTTTCCAAGGTTTTTCCAGGGCTTTTCCAAGGCTTTTCCAAGGTTTTTCCTTTCTCCCACATCCCTCTCCCTTCCCTGTAAAAATTCCTGCCCTTCAGAGCTGTTCCGGGGCTTTTCCAGGGCTTTTCCAAGGTTTTTCCTTGCTGCCACATCCCTCTCCCTTCCCTGTAAAAATTCCTGCCCCTCGAAGCTTTTCCAAGGCTTTTCCAGGGCTTTTCCAGGACTTTTCCCAAGGTTTTTCCTTGCTCCCACATCCCTCTGCATCCCCTGCAAAAATTCCTCCCCCTCCAAGCTTTTCCAGGGTTTTTCCAAGGTTTTTCCAGGGCTTTTCCAAGGCTTTTCCAAGGTTTTTCCTTTCTCCCACATCCCTCTCCCTTCCCTGTAAGAATTCCTGCCCTTCAGAGCTGTTCCGGGGCTTTTCCAGGGCTTTTCCAGGATTTTTCCTTGCTCCCACATCCCTCTGCATCCCCTGCAAAGATTCCTGCCCCTCGAAGCTGTTCCAGGGCTTTTCCAAGGCTTTTCCAAGGATTTTTCCTTGCTCCCACATCCCTCTGCATCCCTTGCAAAAATTCCTGCCCTTCGAAGCTGTTCCAGGGCTTTTCCAAGGCTTTTCCAAGGATTTTCCAAGGCTTTTCCAAGGATTTTTCCTTGCTCCCACATCCCTCTGCATCCCCTGCAAAGATTCCTGCCCCTCGAAGCTTTTCCAAGGCTTTTCCAAGGCTTTTCCAAGGCTTTTCCAAGGTTTTTCCTTGCTCCCACATCCCTCTCCCTTCCCTGTAAAAATTCCTGCCCTTCAGAGCTGTTCCGGGGCTTTTCCAGGACTTTTCCTTGCTCCCACATCCCTCTGCATCCCCTGCAAAAATTCCTGCCCCTCGAAGCTGTTCTAGGGCTTTTCCAAGGCTTTTCCAGGATTTTTCCTTGCTCCCACATCCCTCTGCATCCCCTGCAAAGATTCCTGCCCCTCGAAGCTTTTCCAGTGCTTTTTCCAAGGCTTTTCCAAGGATTTTTCCTTGCTCCCACATCCCTCTCCCTTCCCTGTAAAAATTCCTGCCCCTCGAAGCTGTTCCAAGGCTTTTCCAAGGCTTTTCCAAGGCTTTTCCAAGGCTTTTCCAGCGGCAGCAGCAGCGCTGGCCGATCCCAGCCCTCCTCCCTGCCCTTCCCTCCAGCCCTGCCTCGCATTCCCGCATCCCAAGGATTTCCCGGCTGGATTTTCCCCCTCCCCAGCTGCACTCGCAGCCCCTCCGCGCCTGGAAAACGCCATTCCCGCTTTCCCGAGCACTTTCCCGGCGGGATGCGCAGCCCTGCCCCGGGCTGGATCCAAGGAAAAGCTGGAAAAGCTCCCGCCATCAACCAAGGAAGCGGCGAAGGAAAAACCGGGAATTTCTGGGATTTCAAAGCGGTCACAGGGAGGGATTTGAGGGAATTTCGGGAATTTTAAACGGGAACTTCCAGCCGAGCTGGGAAAGTTTCCCTCTCCAGCGCTTCCCGAGCATTCCCGGCGCTCCGCAAAGAGCTGGAATGCCGGCGATTCGCCAGGAAAATCCCAGTTTTTCCTCCTTTCCCACCCTCGGGAATCCAAGGAATCTCCTTACCTGCATTCCCGCTGGGATCGGGATGCGGCGCCCGCCGAGCGCTCCCGGCCAAAATCTGGGATCGGGATCGGGAGAGGGAGGGATCGGAGCGGAGTCCGGGAGGGCGGGGACGGCGAGGGAGGAGGGAAAATCCTGGAAAAGCTGGGAAGGAGGGGAAGGATCGGGGGAAGGAGGGAGGGGAAGGACCGGGAAGTGCTGGGAAAGGATGGAATTGGCGGGGATTTTTGGGAATGGGATGAGGAATTCGGGAAGGGGGGGGTTGGGAATCGTGGGAAAGGATGGAATTGGCGGGGATTTTTGGGAATGGGATGAGGAGAGTGAAGGGGGGGTTGGGAATTGCGGGAAAAGGATGGAATTGGCGGGGATTTTTGGGAATGGGATGAGGAGAGGGAAGGGGGGATTGGGAATTGTGGGAAAGGATGGAATTGGCGGGGATTTTTGGGAATGGGATGCGGGGAGGGGAAGGGGGGGTTGGGAATTGTGGGAAAAGTGGGAATTGGCGGGGTTTTTTGGGAATGGGATGGGGGGAGGGAAGGAGAATCGGGAATTGCGGGAAAAGGATGGAAATCCTGGGGTTTTTTGGGAATGGGATGAGGAGAGGGAAGGGGGGGTTGGGAATTGTGGGAAAAGTGGGAATTGGCGGGGATTTTTGGGAATGGGATGAGGAGAGGGAAGGGGGGGTTGGGAATTTTGGGAAAGGATGGAATTGGTGGGGATTTTTGGGAATGGGATGAGGAGAGGGGAAGAGGGGGTTGGGAATCGTGGAAAGGATGGAATTGGCGGGGATTTTTGGGAATGGGATGAGGAGACGGAAGGGGAATCGGGAATTGCGGGAAACGGATGGAAATCCTGGAGTTTTTTGGGATTGGGATGAGGAGAGGGGAGGGGGGGTTGGGAATTGTGGGAAAAGGATGGAAATCCTGGGGTTTTTTGGGAATGGGATGAGGAATTCGGGAAGGGGGGGTTGGGAATCGTGGAAAGGATGGAATTGGCGGGGATTTTTGGGAATGGGATGAGGAGAGGGAAGGGGGGGTTGGGAATTGTGGAAAGGATGGAATTGGCGGGGATTTTTGGGAATGGGATGAGGAGAGGGAAGGGGGGGTTGGGAATTTTGGGAAAGGATGGAATTGGCGGGGATTTTTGGGAATGGGATGCGGGGAGGGAAGGGGGGGTTGGGAATCGTGGAAAGGATGGAATTGGCGGGGTTTTTTGGGAATGGGATGGGGGGAGGGAAGGAGAATCGGGAATTGCGGGAAAAGGATGGAAATCCTGGGGTTTTTTGGGAATGGGATGAGGAGAGGGAAGGGGGGATTGGGAATTGTGGGAAAAGTGGGAATTGGCGGGGATTTTTGGGAATGGGATGAGGAATTTGGGAAGGGGGGTTGGAATGGGAATATTTTGGGAATGGGAAGGGATTTTCCCACTGGGAGACACCGATGGGATGGAACAGGGATGGGAACGGGAATATTTTGGGAATTTCCTCCTCCATTGAATTCCCGCCGAGGAAACCCGGGAATGCCATTCCCAGCTCCCTGAGGGCCCTTCCCGAGGATTCGCTTTCCCTTTCCCTTGGAAAATGAGGGAAGAGGTGGATCCAGGCCCCTGGGATTGCTCCGGGATGATCCCGACGCCCACGGATGCCAAATTCCATCAATCCCAGCCTGGTTTTTTTGGGAATGCGGCTGCTCCGGGATCCCTGGAATTGTCCGGATGCCAAATTCCATCAATCCCAGCCTGGTTTTTTTGGGAATGCGGCTGCTCCGGGATCCCTGGAATTGTCCGGATGCCAAATTCCATCAATCCCACCCTGGTTTTTTTGGGAATGCGGCTGCTCCGGGATCCCTGGAATTGTCCGGATGCCAAATTCCATCAATCCCACCCCGGTTTTTTTGGGATTGTGGTTGCTCCGGGATCCCTGGAATTGTCCGGATGCCAAATTCCATCAATCCCAGCCTGGTTTTTTTGGGAATGCGGCTGCTCCGGGTTCCCTGGAATTGTCCGGATGCCAAATTCCATCAATCCCACCTCGTTTTTTTTGGGAATGCGGCTGCTCCGGGATCCCTGGAATTGTGCGGATGCCAAATTCCATCAATCCCACCTCGTTTTTTTTTGGGAATGCGGCTGCTCCGGGATCCCTGGAATTGTCCGGATGCCAAATTCCATCAATCCCACCCCAGTTTTTTTGGGATTGCGGCTGCCCCGGGATTCCCTGGAATTGTCCGGATGCCAAATTCCATCAATCCCACCCCGGATTTTTTGGGAATGCGGCTGCTCCGGGATTCCCTGGAATTGTCCGGATGCCAAATTCCATCAATCCCACCCCGGATTTTTTGGGATTGTGGTTGCTCCGGGATCCCTGGAATTGTGCGGATGCCAAATTCCATCAATCCCAGCCCGGTTTTTTTGGGAATGCGGCTGCTCCGGGATCCCTGGAATTGTCCGGATGCCAAATTCCATCAATCCCAGCCTGGTTTTTTTGGGAATGCGGCTGCTCCGGGTTCCCTGGAATTGTCCGGATGCCAAATTCCATCAATTCCCACCCCCGGATTTTTTGGGATTGTGGTTGCTCCGGGATCCCTGGAATTGTCCGGATGCCAAATTCCATCAATCCCACCCCAGTTTTTTTGGGAATGCGGCTGCTCCGGGATCCCTGGAATTGTCCGGATGCCAAATTCCATCAATCCCAGCCTGGTTTTTTTGGGAATGCGGCTGCTCCGGGATCCCTGGAATTGTCCGGATGCCAAATTCCATCAATCCCACCCCGGTTTTTTTGGGAATGCGGCTGCTCCGGGATCCCTGGAATTGTGCGGATGCGAAATTCCATCAATCCCAGCCTGGTTTTTTTGGGAATGCGGCTGCCCTGGGATCCCTGGAATTGTCCGGATGCCAAATTCCATCAATTCCCACCCCTGGATTTTTTGGGATTGTGGTTGCTCCGGGATCCCTGGAATTGTCCGGATGCCAAATTCCATCAATTCCCACCCCTGGATTTTTTGGGATTGTGGTTGCTCCGGGATCCCTGGAATTGTCCGGATGCCAAATTCCATCAATCCCACCCCAGTTTTTTTGGGATTGTGGCTGCTCCGGGATCCCTGGAATTGTGCGGATGCCAAATTCCATCAATCCCAGCCTGGTTTTTTTGGGAATGCGGCTGCTCCGGGATCCCTGGAATTGTCCGGATGCCAAATTCCATCAATCCCACCCCTGGTTTTTTTGGGATTGTGGCTGCCCCGGGATCCCTGGAATTGTCCAAGGAAAGCTTGGAGCACCCTGGGCTGGCGGGAGGTGTCCCATGGAATGGGATGATCCATAAAGATCCCAAACCGTTCCCTAATTCCATGATTTTTTAGAATTCCTTCCGTTTTGAAAGCAGTCGGGAAATTCCCGGATGCTCCAGGAAATCCAACTCCAATTCCCACCCAAAGGAAAGGAATTCCGGAGAAAGAGGAGCCGGGAAAAACTGGGAGCGAATAAATCGGGAAAACCCCACATCCAGCAGGGATTTTCCAGGCAGGGAAAAGCGGAGCCGAGCCCCGATATTCGGGATCAGAGGGGTCGGGAAGAGCTGCGGGATGCCGGAATTCGGGGAAATGCGGGAAATTTGGGAATGGGGGGAGTTGGGAAAGGCTGAGCCAGGCTCATCCCAAGGGATTTTCCCTCGGGATGGAGCCGCGGAGCCGGAGGATCCTTTATTGGCTGCCGGAGAGGGAATTCTGTCTCTTCCCATCTTGGATGTGCACGGAAAAGCGGGATAGGCACGGAAAAGCCGTTCCTTCCGGCAGAATTCCAGGAGAATTCCAGGCTTGGGGATTTTCTGGGCAGGGAGAAGCTGCCGGAGCGTGGCTGGGATTCCCAAAATCCTGGGAATCAGCTGGAGGAGCTGCTGGGATTGGGCACGGATCCAGGGGGGATGGCGGAGCTGGGCTGGAGAGCTGGGAAAAACCGGGAATGGGGGTGGAGGAGGCAATTCCAGGGGAAAATGGGAATGGGGGTGGGTAAAGAAATTCCAGGGGGAAAAATGGGAATGGGGGGTGGAGGAGGCAATTCCAGGGAGAAATTTGGGAATGGGGGCGGGTAAGGCACTCGGGAATGAGGCAATTCCAGGGGAAAATCGGGAATGGGGATGGCAAAGGCTCATCTGGGGGGAAAATGGGAATGAGGCGCTTCCAGGGGAAAATCGGGAATGAGGAACTTCCAGGGGAAAATCGGGAATGAGGAAATTCCAGGGGAAAATCGGGAATGGGGGCGGAGGAGGCAATTCCAGGGGAAAATTGGGAATGAGGAACTTCTGGGGGGAAAATGGGAATGGGGGTGGGTAAGGAAATTCCAGGGGAAAAATTGGGAATGGGGGCAGGTAAGGCACTCGGGAATGAGGCAATTCCAGGGGAAAATCGGGAATGGGGGTGGAGGAGGCAATTCCAGCAGGAAAATTGGGAATGAGGAACTTCTAGGGGAAAATCGGGAATGGGGGCGGAGGAGGCAATTCCAGGGGAAAATTGGGAATGAGGAACTTCCAGAGGAAAAATGGGAATGGGAGCAGGTAAGGAAATTCCAGGGGACAAATCGGGAATGGGGGCGGGTAAGGCACTCGGGAATGAGGCCCTTCCAGGGGAAAATCGGGAATGAGGAAATTCCAGGGGGAAAATGGGAATGGGGGTGGAAAAGGAAATTCCAGGGGGAAAATCGGGAATGAGGCCGGGTAAAGAAATTCCAGGGGGAGAAATGGGAATGGGCACGGAGGAGGCAATTCCAGGGGGAAAAATTGGGAATGGGGGTGGGTAAGGCACTCGGGAATGAGGCAGTTCCAGGGGAAAATCGGGAATGGGGGCGGATGAGGCAATTCCAGGGGAAAATCGGGAATGGGGGTGGATGGGGAAATTCCAGGGGGGAAAAATGGGAATGAGGCAACTCCAGGGGGGATGAGGGGCAGGGAGGGAGGGAAGGAGCAGCGGATGCCTGGGAATGGGGGATGGGAGGGGTGTGACGTCATCGGGGGGGGTGTGACGTCATCGGGGTGTGACCTCACCGGGGAGTGTGCGTGACATCATCGTCCTCCGTGTGACGCCGGGGTGTGACGTCACACGATGACGTCACACGTGCCACGACGTCACACGCGACGACGTCGCTCCCGCAGTGACATCACCCCTCTGACGTCATCCCCAGCCCGCCCTCCCCCTCCTCCATCCCCATCCCATTCCCATTCCCATCCCAATCCCACCCCCATTCCTGCCCCCATTCCCATTCCCATTCCCATCCCATTCCCATTCCCATCCCATCCCATCCCATCCCCATCCCATCCCCATCCCCGCCCCCATCCCCCTTCCCACTCCCATTCCCGTCCCCATCCCCCTTCCCATTCCCACTCCCATCCCCTTTCCCATCCCATTCCCATCCCATTCCCATCCCAATCCCGCCCCCATTCCCATTCCCAATCCCCATTCCATCCCCACCCCCATCCCCCTTCCCACTCCCACCCCCATTCCCATTCCCAAACCCCATTCCCATCCCCATTCCCATCCCATTCCCATCCCATTCCAACCCCCTTCCCATTCCCACTCCCAATCCCACTCCCACTCCCAATCCCACTCCCACTCCCAATCCCATTCCCATTCCCATTCCCATTCCCATTCCCGTCCCATTCCCACTCCAATTCCCACCCCCATCCCCATTCCTGTTCCCATCCCATCCCCATCCCATTCCCATCCCCATTCCCATCCCATCCCCATCCCCATCCCCATTCCTGTTCCCATCCCATTCCCATCCCATCCCCATCCCCATTCCCACTCCCATTCCCATCCCATTCCCATTCCCATCCCATCCCATCCCCATCCCCATTCCCATCCCCATCCCATTCCCATCCCCGTTCCCACCCCAATCCCACTCCCAGATCCCCCCGAATCCCGGGAATTTCCATCCGGCTCCTACCGTCCCTCTGGGGCTCCCCGCTCCCGCTCCGGCCCTTTCCCGTCCTAGGGCTCGGAGCGGCTCCGGAGGCTCCGGCTCAGCTCCGCGTGGATCCGTTGGGAAGCGGATTCCAGGCTCTGGGCCAGGCGCCCGGTCAGGAGCAGCAGGTGGGAGAGCAGCCGGACCCCATTCCGGAGCCTGCGGAATGCCGGCCTCGGATCCCGACCCGAACATGCCGGAATTCCGGATCCCGACACGCACATCCTGGAATTCCGGATCCCACCCCATTCCCACTCCCACTCCCATCCCCATTCCCAGTTCCCAATTCCCACTCCCATTCCCAGCTCCCAGTTCCCATCCCCATTCCCAGTTCCCAGTCCCATTCCCACTCCCATTCCCATTCCTTTCCCATTCCCACTCCCATCCCCATCCCATCCCCGTCCCCATTCTCATTCCCAGTTCCCATTTCCATCCTATTCCCAGTTCCCAGTTCCTAGTTCCTACTCCCATTCCCATCCCCACCCCCATTCCCACTCCTATCCCCATTCCCAGTTCCCTTTCCCATCCCTTTCCCATCCCATCCCCATCCTCCTTCCCATCCCCACCCCCATTCCCACTCCCATTCCCAGCTCCCAGTTCCCATTCCCATCCCATCCCATCCCCATTCCCAGTTCCCAGTTCCCATTCCCAGTTCCCATTTCCAGTTCCCATCCCCATTCCCATTCCAGTTCCCATCCCCATTCCCATCCCCATTCCCATTCCCATCCCCATTCCCATCCCCATTCCCATTCCCATCCCCATTCCCAGTTCCCATTCCCATCCCCATTCCCAGTTCCCATTCCTATCCCCATTCCCATCCCCATCCCCATCCCCATTCCCAGTTACCAGTTCCCAGTTCCCCATTCCCAGTTCCCAGTTCCCCATTCCCAGTTCCCATTCCTATCCCCATTCCCATCCCCATCCCCATTCCCAGTTCCCAGTTCCCCATTTCCAGTTCCCCATTCCCATCCCCACCCCCATTCCCAGCTCCCATCCCCGTTCCCAGTTCCCATTCCCACCCCATTCCCAGCTCCCATCCCCATCCCCATCCCCATCCCCATCCCAGTTCCCATTCCCATTCCCATTCCCATTCCCAGTTCCCATTCCCACCCCATCCCCATTCCCATTCCCAGTTCCCAGTTCCCCTTTCCCATTCCCATCCCCATTCCCAGCTCCCATCCCTGTTCCCATTCCCATTCCCATTCCCAGTTCCCAGTTCCCAGTCCCCATTCCCAGTTCCCCATTCCCATTCCCCTCACTCCTCCTTCCTCCGGCTCAGCCCCGCTTCCTCCTGGCTCTCTCCGTGCTCCTCCAGCTCCCTCTGGACGTTTTCCAGGCTCTCCCGGAATTCCAGGTTGGCCTCGTGGATGGCGGGAATGGCCTCGGCCACCAAATCCTGCAATCGGCTCCGGTTCTTTTCCGGCATCGCCTCTTCCAGGAGCCTCAGGGATCCCTTGGTGGCCTCCAGGAGCTCCCGGAGCTGCTCCAATTCCCGCCGGGAAGGCCCCGGAATTCCACAGGGATCCCGAGTGTGGAAGGTGACGCCGCAGCCTTGGAATTCCCGGGGGGAATCCCCGGCCGGGAATTGCGGCGCCTCCGTGCCGAGGTTTGGGGTCGTTCCCTGGCCCGCTCCGGCCTCGGGGGTGGAGAGCGGGAAGAGGGAGCAGATTCCCAGCAGGATCCAGCAGCCGGAGCCTTTCGGGATCATGGCGCCTTCGGGGGGAAATGGGAATGGGGGATCCCAAATCCTCAATCCGAATCCCAGATCCCGAATCCCAAAGCTCAAATCCCAAATTCCAAATCCCAAATCGCAAATCCTCAATCCGAATCCCTGATCCCAAATCCTCAATCCGAATCCGAGATCCCAAATCCCAAATCCTCAATCCAAATCCCGAATCCCAAAGCACAAATCCCAAATCCCAGATCCCAAATCCTCAATCCAAATCCTAGATCCCAAACCCCAAATCCTCAATCCAAATCCCAAAGCTTAAATCCCAAATTCCAAATCCCAAATCCCAGATCCCAAATCCTCAATCCGAACCCCAGATCCCAAAGCTCAAAACTCAAATCCCAAATTCCAAATTCCAGATCCCAAATCCCAAGTCCCAGATCCCAAATCCTCAATCCAATGCCAGATCCCAAATCTCAGAGCACAAATCCCAAATTCCAAATCCCAAATCCCAGATTCCCAAACCCCAGATCCCAGATCCCAGATCCCAAATCCTCAATCCAAATCCCAGATCCCAAATCCCAAAGCTCAAATCCCAGATCCTCAATCCCAGATCCCAAATCCCAAACCCCATATCCCAAATCCCAAATTCCTAAATCCCAAATCTGAAATTCCAAACCCCAGATCCCAAAGCCCAAATCTCAGATCCCAAATCCCTGATCCCAGATCCCAAATCCCGAACCCCAAATCCCAAATCCCACATCTCGAATTCCAGATCCCGAAACACAAACCCCAGGTACCAAATCCTAAATCCCAAACCTGGAATCCCAAATCCCAAAAAATCCCAAAAAAATCCCAAATCCCAAATCTCAACAGCCAGGGCTGCAGATCCAGGGAAAAATGAGGCATTTGGGATCTGGGACCTCAGATTTGGGATTTAGGGTTTGGGGTGTGGAATTTAGGGATTTGGGATCTGGGGTTTGGGATTTAGAGTTTAGGATTTGGGATCTGAGATCTGGAATTTGGGGTCTGGAATGTGAGATTTGGGATTTGGGATCTGGGGTTGGGAATCTGGGATTTGGGATTCCAGGTTTGGGGTTTGGGATCTGGGATTTGGAATCTGGGATTTGGGATTTGGGGTTTGGGATTTGGGATTTGGGATCGCGGATTTGGACTCTGGGATCGAGGATTTGGGAATCCGGGTTTTGGGGTTTGGGATTTGGGATTTGGGAATTCAGGATTTGGGGTTTGGGATCTGGAATTTGGGATCTGGGATTTGGCATTTGGGATTCAGGATTGAGGATTTGGGATTTGGGAATCCGGGATTTGGGATGGGGGATTTGGGGTTTGGGATTTGGGATTTGGGATTTGGGATTTGAGGTTTGGGATTTGGGATCTGGGATCTGGGATTTAGGATTTGGGGTTTGGGATTCCAGGTTTGGGATCTGGGGTTTGGGATTCAAGATCTGGAATTCGGGATCTGGGATTTGGGATTTGGGATCTGGGATTTGGGAATCTGGGATTTGGGATTCCAGGTTTGGGGTTTGGGATTAGGAATTTAGGGATTGGGATTCTGGGATTTGAGATTTCGGATTTGCAATTCGGGATTTGGAATCTGGGATTTGGGGTTTGGGATCTGGGATTTGGCTCTTGGGATTCAGGATCTGGGATTTGGGATTTGGGTTTGGAGTTTGGGATTTGGGATCTGGGATTTGGAATCTGGGAATCCGGGATTTGGAACCCGGGATCGAGGATTTGGGATCTGCAATTTGGGATTTGGGGTTTGGGATCTGGGATTTGGCTTTTGGGATTCAGGATCTGGGATCTGGGGTTTGGAGTTTGGGATTTGGAATCGCGGATTCGGGATTCAGGATCTGGGATTTGGGATCTGGGAATCCGGGGTTTGGGGTTTGGGATTTGGGATCGCAGGTTTGCGATTTGGGATTTGGAACCTGGGATCTGGGGTTTGGGATCTGGAATTTGGGATTCCAGGTTTGGGATTTGGGATTTGGAACCTGGGATCTGGGGTTTGGGATTCGGGATCTGGGATCTGGAATTTGGGATTTCGGATTTCGGATCTGGGATTTAGGTTTTGGGATTTGGGATCTGGGATTTGGCCTTTGGGATTTGGGATTCAGGATTCAGGATTTAGGATTTAGCATTTGGGAATCCAGGATTTGGCATTTGGGATTTCAGATCTGGGATATTTAGGTTTTGGGATTTAGGATTTGGGATTCGGGATTTGACATTTGGGATTCGGGATTTGGGAATCCGGGATTTAGGGTTTGGGATTTCGGATCTGGGATTCAGGATTTGGGATTTAGGATTTGGGATCTGGGGAAACTGAGGCACAGAAGGGGTCGGAGGGTGGGGGGGAGGGGCTGATCCCGCTGATCCCGGCCCGAATTCCCCCTCTGGAATCCTGGAGGCCACGGGAAGGGGGAAGGAGCGAGCGGCTCCTCCCGAAGCTCCGGAAAACCTCGGGAATTCCAGCGCCAGAGGCGGCTGGGCTTTGGGAGCGGGGGGGAGGGATTTGGGAATCCGGGATTTGGGATTTGGGATCTGGGATTTGGGGTTTGGGCTTTGGGGTTCAGATTTGGGATTTGGGAATCCAGGGCTCCCTCCCATCATCCCGCACCCCCCAATCCCACCGGGAAGAGAATTCCCGGCTCATCCCGCGAGCTTGGAAAAGGAGGATGGGGGGGGAGGGGGAAGTTTAGAGGGAAAAATTCCCCCCAAATTTTGGGAATGTCTGCGACCCCCGCGCCTCCCGAGCTGCCGGAATTCCAGAGGGGCGGAATTCCAGAGGCGCGGCCGCGCTGGCATTTCCCGGGCATCCACCCGGGCTCCCTCTTCCTGGCTTTTCCCGGGAATTCGCGCCGCCGAATTCCTCATTTTTCCCCCTTTCCCCCCCCCCCAAAAATCCCCATTCCCACCTTTTTGGGGTTTTTTGGTTGTTTTCCCTCTTTTGGGATCGGCCGGCCGGGATTTGGGGGGGGTTCGGAATCCCGGGAATGCACCGGAGGTCGGGAAGGAGCAGGAAAAGCCTCGGCGGGCGGGAATGGGAGGCAGAAATGTGGGAATGGGGTTCCGGACCAACCCCCCCGATCCCGATCCCAATCCCGATCCCAATCCCGGTCCCGATTCCAATCCCAGTCCCGGTCCCGATCCCAATCCCGATCCCGATCCTGGTCCTGGTCCTGATCCCGGTCCCGGTCCCGGTCCCAGTCCCAGTCCCGGTCCCAGTCCCAGTCCCGATCCTGATCCCAATCCCGGTCCCAATCCCGATCCTGATCCCGGTCCCAATCCCGGTCCCGATCCTGATCCCGATCCCTGTCCCGATTCCAATCCTGATCCCGGTCCCGATCCCAATCCCAATCCCGGTCCCGAGCCCGACCCCGATCCCGATCCCGATCCCGATCCTGATCTCGATCCCGATCCCAATCCCGGTCCCAATCCCGATCCCAATCCCAATCCCGGTCCCAATCCCAATCCCGATCCCAGTCCCGGTCCCAATCCCGATCCCGATCCCAATCCCGGTCCCGATCCCGATCCCGATCCCAATCCCAATCCCAGTCCCGGTCCCAATCCCAATCCCGGTCCCAATCCCGATCCCGATCCCAATCCCGGTCCCGAGCCCGATCCCGATCCCGATCCCGATCCCGATCCTGATCCTGGTCCCGGTCCCAATCCCGATCCTGATCTCGATCCCAGTCCCTATCCCGGTCCCGATCCCGATCCCAATCCCGGTCCCAATCCCAATCCCGATCCCAGTCCCGGTCCCAATCCCAATCCCGGTCCCAATCCCGATCCCGATCCCGATCCCAATCCCGGTCCCGAGCCCGATCCCGATCCCGATCCCGATCCCGATCCTGATCCTGGTCCCGGTCCCAATCCCGATCCTGATCTCGATCCCAGTCCCTATCCCGGTCCCGATCCCGATCCCAATCCCGGTCCCAATCCCGATCCCAATCCCAATCCCGGTCCCAATCCCAATCCCGATCCCAGTCCCGGTCCCAATCCCGATCCCGATCCCAATCCCGATCCCAGTCCCGGTCCCAATCCCGATCCCGATCCCAATCCCGGTCCCGATCCCGGTCCCAATCCCAATCCTGGTCCCGATCCTGATTCCAATCCCAATCCCAATCCCGGTCCTGATCCCGATCTCGATCCCGGTCCCGATCCCAATCCCAATCCCGGTCCCAATCCCAATCCCGGTCCCAATCCCGATCCCGGTCCCAATCCCAATCCCAATCCCGGTCCCAATCCCAATCCCGGTCCCGATCCCAATCCCAATCCCGATCTCGATCCCTCTGGAATGGGCGGGGAGGGGGGATCAGCGATCCCGGGAAAAGCGGGAATTTGGGATGCGGGAGATGGCAAAAGAAGTCACCCCAATATTCCCAAAATCCAAGGGAATTCCGCGGCTCTGGAGAATCGGGGATGGGGAGATCCTAAAATTCCAGCGGGGGAAGAAAGTCCCCGAAATTCCTGGGGGATTCCCGGAAATCCCACTGGGAACCCCCAAAATCCCTCTGGGACCCCCAAAATCCCACCAGGAACCTCAAAATCCCACCAGGAACCCCAAAATCCCACTGGGAACCCCCAAAATCCCACTGGGAACCCCCAAAATCCACCTGGGACCCCAAAAATCCTTCAGTGGCCCCATAATCCAACTGTGATTCCCAAAATCCCACTGGGACCCCAAAAACCCCTCCGTGACCCCCAAAAATCCCACTGAGACCCCAAAATCCCAATGGGACCCCAAAAAATCCCAACTGTGATTCCCAAAATCCCAATGGGACCCCAAAAAATCCCCCTGGGACCCCAAAAATCCTTCAGTGACCCCATAATCCGATTGTGATCCCCAAAATCCCTCTGGGACCCCAAAAATCCCAATGAGACTCCCCAAAATCCCATTTTGACCCCCCCTAAAATCCCTCCGTGACCCCAAAATCCCCCTGGGACCCCAAAAATCCCACTGGGACCACCCCAAATTCCACCTGGGACCCCAAAATCCCTCCGGGATTCCCCTAAAATCCCTCCGTGACCCCAAAACTCCCCTGGGACCCCAAAAAATCCCACTGGGACCCCAAAAATCCCCCTTTAAACCCCAAAAAATCCCCCTGGGACCCCAAAAAATCCCCCTTAACCCCCCCCGAAACCCCCAAATCCCCTCCCAGCCCCTTCCCGGCGCCTCCAATTTGGGGGAAAATCCCGGGATTTGGGGCAAACCGGGAATGGGGGCGGGGCCGGGACCCACGGGGGGGCGTGGTTTCGCGGAGGGGGCGTGGCCTCGGCGCGGAGGGGGCGTGGCTTGGCGGAGGGGGCGTGGCCTGAGCGCTGCCAAAGGTCGAGGTCGCGGGTTCGAGTCCCGGTTCCGGCGGCGGCCATGGCGCGGCGGGCGGTGCTCTTCGACCTCGGTGGGGTTTTGTTCGGGCCGGGTCTGCAGCACTTCCTGGGCTCGTGCGAGCGGGAATGGGGCTTGCCTAGGTAGGGCACGGCTCGCTTGGCACGGTTTGGCACGGTTTGGCACGGCTCGGCCTGGCACGGCCTGGCACGGCCTGGCTTGGCCTAACGCGCCCGCCCGCGCCTCAATGGAGGGCCGCTCTGTCGGAGAACCATAGAGACGACGCCTAAATTTTGTGGTTGGCGGCGCCCGCCCGCAACTTTGGCGATTTTGGAATGGGGGAGCGGCAAATTTGGGGAGGGAAAAGAAAAAATCCGGGAATGAGGAATTTGGGATCCCTCCGTGGATATGGGGTGCGGGATAGGGGGGATCCCGCTGGGTGTGGGGCGCTGGGATAATAAATTCCCAAAAAAATCGAGCCCTGGGATAATAAATCCCAAAAAAATCGAACCCTGGGATAATAAATTCCCAAAAAAATCAAACCTTGGGATAATAAATTCCCAAAAAAAAAATTGGACCACCCAGCGATTTTTCCCGGTGATTAAAGACGGCAACGGCCGAAGCCGATTTTTTGGGATGCGATTTTTTGGGAATTTATCGCTCCGGGGAATTCATTCCCATCGATCCCGGCCTCGTTTCTCCCTGATTTACGACTCCCAAAATCCCTCGCTCATCGCCTTATCCCTGGCAAAATTCCCGGTGGGAATAAAAGTCTTGGGAATGACGGATGGGGACAGAGCTCCGTGCCCTTGGATCCTGATTTTCTTCCCAAAAAATCCATCCTGAGCGGCTTTTCCCACTTTTCCTCCCCAAAATTCCATCCTGAGCGGCTTTTCCCGCTTTTTCTCCCCAAAAAATCCATCCTGAGCGGCTTTTCCCACTTTTCCTCCCCAAAATTCCATCCTGAGCGGTTTTTCCCGATTTTTCTCCCCAAAATTCCATCCTGAGCGGCTTTTCCCGCTTTTCCTCCCCAAAATTCCATCCTGAGCAGCTTTTCCCAATTTTTCTCCCCAAAATTCCATCCTGAGCAGCTTTTCCCACTTTTCCTCCCCAAAATTCCATCCTGAGCAGCTTTTCCCACTTTTCCTCCCCAAAAATTCCATCCTGAGCGGCTTTTCCCGATTTTTCTGCCCCAAAATTCCATCCTGAGCAGTTTTTCCCAATTTTTTCTCCCCAAAATTCCATCCTGAGCGGCTTTTCCTGCTTTTCCTCCCCAAAATTCCATCCTGAGCAGCTTTTCCCACTTTTCCTCCCCAAAATTCCATCCTGAGCAGCTTTTCCCACTTTTCCTCCCCAAAATTCCATCCTGAGCGGTTTTTCCCGATTTTTCTCCCCAAAATTCCATCCTGAGCAGCTTTTCCCAATTTTTCTCCCCAAAAATTCCATCCTGAGCAGCTTTTCCCAATTTTTCTCCCCAAAATTCCATCCTGAGCGGTTTTTCCCGATTTTCCTCCCCAAAAATTCCATCCTGAGCAGCTTTTCCCAAATTTCCTCCCCAAAAATTCCATCCTGAGCAGCTTTTCCCAATTTTTTCTCCCCAAAATTCCATCCTGAGCAGCTTTTCTCACTTTTCCTCCCCAAAATTCCATCCTGAGCGGCTTTTCCCGATTTTTCTGCCCCAAAATTCCATCCTGAGCAGCTTTTCCCAATTTTTTCCCCCCAAAATTCCATCCTGAGCAGCTTTTCCCACTTTTTCTCCCCAAAATTCCATCCTGAGCGGTTTTTCCCAATTTTTCTCCCCAAAATTCCATCCTGAGCGGCTTTTCCCACTTTTCCTCCCCAAAATTCCATCCTGAGCAGCTTTTCCCGATTTTTCTGCCCCAAAATTCCATCCTGAGTGTTTTTCCCAAATTTTTCTCCCCAGAATTCCATCCTGAGCGGCTTTTCCCGATTTTTCTCCCCAAAATTCCATCCTGAGCGGCTTTTCCCACTTTTCCTCCCCAAAATTCCATCCTGAGCAGCTTTTCCCACTTTTCCTCCCCAAAATTCCATCCTGAGCGGTTTTTCCCGATTTTTCTCCCCAAAATTCCATCCTGAGCAGCTTTTCCCAATTTTTCTCCCCAAAAATTCCATCCTGAGCAGCTTTTCCCACTTTTCCTCCCCAAAATTCCATCCTGAGCAGCTTTTCCCGATTTTTCTGCCCCAAAATTCCATCCTGAGCAGCTTTTCCCAAATTTTCTCCCCCAAAATTCCATTCTGAGCAGCTTTTCCCACTTTTCCTCCCCAAAATTCCATCCTGAGCAGCTTTTCCCACTTTTTCTCCCCCAAAATTCCATCCTGAGCGGCTTTTCCCACTTTTCCTCCCCAAAATTCCATCCTGAGCGGCTTTTCCCGATTTTTCTGCCCCAAAATTCCATCCTGAGCAGCTTTTCCCAAATTTTCTCCCCCAAAATTCCATCCTGAGCAGCTTTTCCCACTTTTTCTCCCCCAAAATTCCATCCTGAGCAGCTTTTCCCACTTTTTCTCCCCAAAATTCCATCCTGAGCGGCTTTTCCCGATTTTCCTCCCCAAAATTCCATCCTGAGCGGCTTTTCCCACTTTTCCTCCCCAAAATTCCATCCTGAGCGGTTTTTCCCGATTTTTCTCCCCAAAATTCCATCCTGAGCGGCTTTTCCCGCTTTTCCTCCCCAAAATTCCATCCTGAGCGGCTTTTCCCACTTTTCCTCCCCAAAATTCCATCCTGAGCGGCTTTTCCCGATTTTTCTGCCCCAAAATTCCATCCTGAGTGGTTTTTCCCAATTTTTTCCCCCCAAAATTCCATCCTGAGCGGCTTTTCCCGATTTTTCTGCCCCAAAATTCCATCCTGAGTGGTTTTTCCCAATTTTTCTCCCCAAAATTCCATCCTGAGCGGCTTTTCCCGATTTTTCTGCCCCAAAATTCCATCCTGAGTGGTTTTTCCCAATTTTTTCTCCCCAAAATTCCATCCTGAGCGGTTTTTCCCACTTTTCCTCCCCAAAATTCCATCCTGAGCGGCTTTTCCCGCTTTTCCTCCCCAAAATTCCATCCTGAGCAGCTTTTCCCGATTTTTCTGCCCCAAAATTCCATCCTGAGCGGTTTTTCCCAATTTTTCTCCCCAAAATTCCATCCTGAGCGGCTTTTCCCAATTTTTCTCCCCAAAAATTCCATCCTGAGCGGCTTTTCCCAATTTTTCTCCCCAAAATTCCATCCTGAGCGGCTTTTCCCGCTTTTCCTCCCCAAAATTCCATCCTGAGCAGCTTTTCCCGAATTTTCTGCCCCAAAATTCCATCCTGAGCAGCTTTTCCCAATTTTTTCTCCCCAAAATTCCATCCTGAGCAGCTTTTCTCACTTTTCCTCCCCAAAATTCCATCCTGAGCGGCTTTTCCCGATTTTTCTGCCCCAAAATTCCATCCTGAGTGGCTTTTCCCAATTTTTTCCTCCCCAAAATTCCATCCTGAGCGGCTTTTCCCACTTTTTTCTCCCCAAAATTCCATCCTGAGCAGCTTTTCCCACTTTTCCTCCCCAAAAATTCCATCCTGAGCAGCTTTTCCCAATTTTTTCTCCCCAAAAATCCATCCTGAGCGGTTTTTCCCGATTTTCCTCCCCAAAAATTCCATCCTGAGCAGCTTTTCCCAATTTTTTCTCCCCAAAATTCCATCCTGAGCGGCTTTTCCCGATTTTTCTCCCCAAAATTCCATCCTGAGCGGCTTTTCCCACTTTTTCTCCCCAAAATTCCGTCCTGGGCGGCTTTTCCCAATTTTTTCTCCCCAAAATTCCATCCTGAGCAGCTTTTCCCACTTTTCCTCCCCAAAATTCCATCCTGAGCAGCTTTTCCCACTTTTTCTCCCCCAAAATTCCATCCTGAGCAGCTTTTCCCAATTTTTTCTCCCCAAAAATCCATCCTGAGCGGTTTTTCCCGATTTTCCTCCCCAAAAATTCCATCCTGAGCAGCTTTTCCCAATTTTTTCTCCCCAAAATTCCATCCTGAGCGGCTTTTCCCGATTTTTCTCCCCAAAATTCCATCCTGAGCAGCTTTTCCCACTTTTTCTGCCCCAAAATTCCATCCTGAGCAGCTTTTCCCAATTTTTTCTCCCCAAAATTCCATCCTGAGCGGCTTTTCCCGATTTTTCTCCCCAAAATTCCATCCTGAGCAGCTTTTCCCACTTTTTCTCCCCCAAAATTCCATCCTGAGCAGCTTTTCCCAATTTTTTCTCCCCAAAATTCCATCCTGAGCGGTTTTTCCCGATTTTTCTCCCCAAAATTCCATCCTGAGCGGTTTTTCCCGATTTTTCTCCCCAAAATTCCATCCTGAGCAGCTTTTCCCAATTTTTTCTCCCCAAAATTCCATCCTGAGCGGCTTTTCCCGATTTTTCTCCCCAAAATTCCATCCTGAGCAGCTTTTCCCACTTTTCCTCCCCAAAATTCCATCCTGAGCAGCTTTTCCCAATTTTCCTCCCCAAAATTCCATCCTGAGCAGCTTTTCCCACTTTTCCTCCCCAAAAATTCCATCCTGAGCGGCTTTTCCCAAATTTCCTCCCCAAAAATTCCATCCTGAGCAGCTTTTCCCAAATTTCCTCCCCAAAAATTCCATCCTGAGCAGCTTTTCCCAATTTTTTCTCCCCAAAATTCCATCCTGAGCAGCTTTTCCCACTTTTTCTCCCCAAAATTCCATCCTGAGCGGTTTTTCCCAATTTTTCTCCCCAAAATTCCATCCTGAGCGGCTTTTCCCACTTTTCCTCCCCAAAATTCCATCCTGAGCAGCTTTTCCCGATTTTTCTGCCCCAAAATTCCATCCTGAGTGTTTTTCCCAAATTTTTCTCCCCAGAATTCCATCCTGAGCGGCTTTTCCCACTTTTCCTCCCCAAAATTCCATCCTGAGCAGCTTTTCCCACTTTTCCTCCCCAAAATTCCATCCTGAGCGGTTTTTCCCGATTTTTCTCCCCAAAATTCCATCCTGAGCAGCTTTTCCCACTTTTTCTCCCCCGAAATTCCATCCTGAGCAGCTTTTCCCAATTTTTCCTCCCCAAAATTCCATCCTGAGCGGCTTTTCCCACTTTTCCTCCCCAAAATTCCATCCTGAGCGGCTTTTCCCAATTTTTCTCCCCAAAAAATTCCATCCTGAGCGGCTTTTCCCAATTTTTCTCCCCAAAATTCCATCCTGAGCAGCTTTTCCCACTTTTTCTCCCCCGAAATTCCATCCTGAGCAGCTTTTCCCAATTTTTCCTCCCCAAAATTCCATCCTGAGCGGCTTTTCCCGATTTTCCTCCCCAAAAATTCCATCCTGAGCAGCTTTTCCCAATTTTTTCTCCCCAAAATTCCATCCTGAGCGGCTTTTCCCGATTTTTCTCCCCAAAATTCCATCCTGAGCAGCTTTTCCCACTTTTCCTCCCCAAAATTCCATCCTGAGCAGCTTTTCCCAATTTTCCTCCCCAAAATTCCATCCTGAGCGGCTTTTCCCACTTTTTCTCCCCCAAAATTCCATCCTGAGCAGCTTTTCCCACTTTTCCTCCCCAAAAATTCCATCCTGAGCGGCTTTTCCCAATTTTCCTCCCCAAAAATTCCATCCTGAGCAGCTTTTCCCAAATTTCCTCCCCAAAAATTCCATCCTGAGCAGCTTTTCCCAATTTTTTCTCCCCAAAATTCCATCCTGAGCAGCTTTTCCCACTTTTTCTCCCCAAAATTCCATCCTGAGCGGTTTTTCCCAATTTTTCTCCCCAAAATTCCATCCTGAGCGGCTTTTCCCACTTTTCCTCCCCAAAATTCCATCCTGAGCAGCTTTTCCCGATTTTTCTGCCCCAAAATTCCATCCTGAGTGTTTTTCCCAAATTTTTCTCCCCAGAATTCCATCCTGAGCGGCTTTTCCCACTTTTCCTCCCCAAAATTCCATCCTGAGCAGCTTTTCCCACTTTTCCTCCCCAAAATTCCATCCTGAGCAGCTTTTCCCACTTTTTCTCCCCAAAATTCCATCCTGAGCGGCTTTTCCCACTTTTCCTCCCCAAAATTCCATCCTGAGCAGCTTTTCCCACTTTTCCTCCCCAAAATTCCATCCTGAGCGGTTTTTCCCGATTTTTCTCCCCAAAATTCCATCCTGAGCAGCTTTTCCCAATTTTTCTCCCCAAAAATTCCATCCTGAGCAGCTTTTCCCGATTTTTCTGCCCCAAAATTCCATCCTGAGCAGCTTTTCCCACTTTTCCTCCCCAAAAATCCATCCTGAGCGGCTTTTCCCACTTTTCCTCCCCAAAATTCCATCCTGAGCGGCTTTTCCCACTTTTTCTCCCCAAAATTCCGTCCTGAGCGGCTTTTCCCACTTTTTCTCCCCCAAAATTCCATCCTGAGCGGTTTTTCCCACTTTTCCTCCCCAAAATTCCATCCTGAGCAGCTTTTCCCAATTTTCCTCCCCAAAATTCCATCCTGAGCAGCTTTTCCCACTTTTTCTCCCCCAAAATTCCATCCTGAGCAGCTTTTCCCAATTTTTCTCCCCAAAATTCCATCCTGAGCGGCTTTTCCCACTTTTCCTCCCCAGAATTCCATCCTGAGCAGCTTTTCCCGCTTTTTCTCCCCCAAAATTCCATCCTGAGCAGCTTTTCCCAATTTTTCTCCCCAAAATTCCATCCTGAGCGGTTTTTCCCGATTTTCCTCCCCAAAAATTCCATCCTGAGCAGCTTTTCCCAATTTTTCCTCCCCCAAAATTCCATCCTGAGCGGCTTTTCCCAATTTTTCTCCCCAAAATTCCATCCTGAGCAGCTTTTCCCACTTTTTCTCCCCCAAAATTCCATCCTGAGCGGCTTTTCCCAATTTTTCCTCCCCAAAATTCCGTCCTGAGCGGCTTTTCCCACTTTTTCTCCCCAAAATTCCGTCCTGGGTGGCTTTTCCCACTTTTCCTCCCCAAAATTCCATCCTGAGCAGCTTTTCCCACTTTTCCTCCCCAAAATTCCATCCTGAGCGGTTTTTCCCGATTTTTCTCCCCAAAATTCCATCCTGAGCGGCTTTTCCCGCTTTTCCTCCCCAGAATTCCATCCTGAGCGGCTTTTCCCACTTTTCCTCCCCAAAATTCCATCCTGAGCGGCTTTTCCCACTTTTCCTCCCCAGAATTCCATCCTGAGCGGCTTTTCTCACTTTTCCTCCCCAAAATTCCATCCTGAGCGGCTTTTCCCGCTTTTTCTCCCCCAAAATTCCATCCTGAGTAGCTTTTCCCACTTTTTCTCCCCAAAATTCCATCCTGAGCGGCTTTTCCCACTTTTCCTCCCCAAAAATTCCATCCTGAGCGGCTTTTCCCACTTTTCCTCCCCAAAATTCCATCCTGAGCAGCTTTTCCCACTTTTTCTCCCCAAAATTCCATCCTGAGCAGCTTTTCCCACTTTTCCTCCCCAAAATTCCATCCTGAGCGGTTTTTCCCACTTTTTCTCCCCAAAATTCCATCCTGAGCGGCTTTTCCCAATTTTTCTCCCCAAAAATTCCATCCTGAGCAGCTTTTCCCACTTTTTCTCCCCCAAAATTCCATCCTGAGCAGCTTTTCCCAATTTTTTCTCCCCAAAATTCCATCCTGAGCGGTTTTTCCCACTTTTCCTCCCCAAAATTCCATCCTGAGCGGCTTTTCCCGATTTTTCTCCCCAAAAATTCCATCCTGAGCAGCTTTTCCCACTTTTCCTCCCCAAAATTCCATCCTGAGCGGCTTTTGCCGATTTTTCTCCCCAAAAATTCCATCCTGAGCGGCTTTTCCCACTTTTTCTCCCCCAAAATTCCATCCTGAGCAGCTTTTCCCAATTTTTTCTCCCCAAAATTCCATCCTGAGCGGTTTTTCCCACTTTTTCTCCCCAAAATTCCATCCTGAGCGGCTTTTCCCACTTTTCCTCCCCAAAAATTCCATCCTGAGCGGCTTTTCCCACTTTTCCTCCCCAAAATTCCATCCTGAGCAGCTTTTCCCACTTTTTCTCCCCAAAATTCCATCCTGAGCAGCTTTTCCCACTTTTTCTCCCCAAAATTCCATCCTGAGCGGCTTTTCCCACTTTTCCTCCCCAAAAATTCCATCCTGAGCGGCTTTTCCCGATTTTTCTGCCCCAAAATTCCATCCTGAGCAGTTTTTCCCAATTTTTTCTCCCCAAAATTCCATCCTGAGCGGCTTTTCCCGCTTTTCCCGGCAGGAATTTCCTCTGGGATGTGCTCCTTTCCGGCGGATCCCAAAGCTCCTATTCCAGAGCCTTGAGGGGACAAATCACCTTGAGCCAGGTGTGGGGGTTTTTTGGGAATGAGCCTCTGGAAAATCCTCTGGGATCGGGGAAGGAGGATCAGGCTCGGGATTTTTTGGGAATGAGCCCCTGGAGCATCCTCTGGGTTTTTTGGGGTTTTTTTTGGGAATGAACCTCTGGAAAATCCTCTGGGATCGGGGAAGGAGGATCAGGCTCGGGGTTTTTTGGGATAAAGGGAAGGAGGATCAGGCTCGGGATTTTTTGGGAATGAGCCCCTGGAGCATCCTCTGGGTTTTTTTGGGGTTTTTTTTGGGAATGAACCTCTGGAAAATCCTCTGGGATCAGGGATGGATCAGGCTTGGGGTTTTCTGGGAATGAGCCTCTGGAATAAAGGATGGAGGATCAGGCTCGGGGGTTTTTTGGGATAAAGGGAAGGAGGATCAGGCTCGGGATTTTTTGGGAACGAGCATCCTCTGGAAAATCCTCTGAGATCGGGGAAGGAGGATCAGGCTCGGGATTTTTTTGGGATAAAGGATGGAGGATCAGGCTCGGGATTTTTTGGGAATGAGCCCCTGGAGCATCCTCTGGGTTTTTTGGGGTTTTTTTTGGGAATGAGCCTCTGGAAAATCCTCTGGGATCGGGGAAGGAGGATCAGGCTCGGGGTTTTTTTTGGGATAAAGGGAAGGAGGATCAGGCTCGGGGTTTTTTTGGGATCAGGGAAGGAGAATCAGGCTCGGGGTTTTTTTGGGAATGAGCCCCTGGAGCATCCTCTGGGTTTTTTGGGGGTTTTTTTGGGAATGAGCCTCTGGAAAATCCTCTGGGATCGGGGAAGGAGGATCAGGCTCGGGGTTTTTTGGGATAAGGGAAGGAGGATCAGGCTCGGGATTTTTTGGGAACGAGCATCCTCTGGAAAATCCTCTGGGATCGGGGAAGGAGGATCAGGCTCGGGATTTTTTTGGGATAAAGGATGGAGGATCAGGCTCGGGGTTTTTTTGGGAATGAGCATCCTCTGGGATAAAGGATGGATCAGGCTTGGGGTTTTTTGGGAATGAGCATCCTCTGGGATAAAGGATGGATCAGGCTTGGGGTTTTTTGGGAATGAGCCCCTGGAACATCCTCTGGGATAAAGGGAAGGAGGATCAGGCTCGGTATTTTTTGGGATAAAGGGAAGGAGGATCAGGCTCGGGATTTTTTGGGAATGAGCATCCTGTGGGATAAAGGATGGATCAGGCTCGGGGTTTTTTGGGAATGAGCCCCTGGAACATCCTCTGGGTTTTTTGGGGGTTTTTTTGGGAATGAGCCTCTGGAAAATCCTCTGGGATCGGGGAAGGAGGATCAGGCTCGGTATTTTTTGGGATAAAGGGAAGGAGGATCAGGCTCGGGTTTTTTTGGGAATGAGCCCCTGGAGCATCCTCTGGGTTTTTTGGGGTTTTTTTTGGGAATGAACCTCTGGAAAATCCTCTGGGATCGGGGAAGGAGGATCAGGCTCGGGGTTTTTTGGGATAAAGGGAAGGAGGATCAGGCTCGGGATTTTTTGGGAATGAGCCCCTGGAGCATCCTCTGGGTTTTTTGGGGTTTTTTTTGGGAATGAGCCTCTGGAAAATCCTCTGGGATCGGGGAAGGAGGATCAGGCTCGGGGTTTTTTTGGGATAAAGGGAAGGAGGATCAGGCTCGGGATTTTTTGGGAATGAGCCCCTGGAGCATCCTCTGGGTTTTTTGGGGTTTTTTTTTGGGAATGAGCCTCTGGAAAATCCTCTGGGATTGGGGAAGGAGGATCAGGCTCGGGGTTTTTTGGGATAAAGGGAAGGAGGATCAGGCTCGGGATTTTTTGGGATCAGGGAAGGAGAATCAGGCTCGGGGTTTTTTTGGGAATGAGCCCCTGGAGCATCCTCTGGGTTTTTTGGGGGTTTTTTTGGGAATGAACCTCTGGAAAATCCTCTGGGATCGGGGAAAGAGGATCAGGCTCGGGGTTTTTTGGGAATGAGCGTCTGGAAAATCCTCTGGGATCGGGGAAGGAGGATGAGGCTCGGGGTTTTTTTGGGAAAAGGGATGGATCAGGCTCGGGTTTTTTTGGGAATGAGCCCCTGGAGCATCCTCTGGGTTTTTTTGGGGTTTTTTTTGGGAATGAACCTCTGGAAAATCCTCTGGGATCGGGGAAGGAGGATCAGGCTCGGGGTTTTTTGGGAATGAGCCCCTGGAGCATCCTCTGGGTTTTTTTGGGGTTTTTTTTGGGAATGAACCTCTGGAAAATCCTCTGGGATCAGGGATGGATCAGGCTTGGGGTTTTCTGGGAATGAGCCTCTGGAATAAAGGATGGAGGATCAGGCTCGGGGTTTTTTTGGGATAAAGGATGGAGGATCAGGCTCGGGATTTTTTGGGAATGAGCCTCTGGAAAATCCTCTGGGATCGGGGAAGGAGGATCACCCTCAGGGTTTTTTGGGATAAAGGGAAGGAGGATCAGGCTTGGGATTTTTTGGGAATGAGCATCCTGTGGGATAAAGGATGGATCAGGCTCGGGGTTTTTTGGGAATGAGCCCCTGGAACATCCTCTGGGTTTTTTGGGGTTTTTTTTGGGAATGAGCCTCTGGAAAATCCTCTGGGTTTTTTGGGGTTTTTTTTGGGAATGAGCCTCTGGAAAATCCTCTGGGATCGGGGAAGGAGGATCAGGCTCGGGGTTTTTTTGGGATAAGGGAAGGAGGATCAGGCTTGGGATTTTTTGGGAATGAGCATCCTGTGGGATAAAGGATGGATCAGGCTCGGGATTTTTTTGGGATAAAGGATGGAGGATCAGGCTCGGGATTTTTTGGGAATGAGCCCCTGGAGCATCCTCTGGGTTTTTGGGGGGTTTTTTTGGGAATGAGCCTCTGGAAAATCCTCTGGGATCGGGGAAGGAGGATCAGGCTCAGGGTTTTTTTGGGATAAAGGGAAGGAGGATCAGGCTCAGGGTTTTTTGGGAATGAGCCCCTGGAAAATCCTCTGGGATAAAGGGAAGGAGGATCAGGCTCGGGGTTTTTTGGGAATGAGCCTCTGGAAAATCCTCTGGGACAAAGGATGGATCAGGCTCGGGGTTTTTTGGGATAAGGGAAGGAGGATCAGGCTCGGGATTTTTTGGGAATGAGCATCCTGTGGGATAAAGGGAAGGAGGATCAGGCTCGGGGTTTTTTTGGGAATAATCCAAGGACGCCGTGAGGTTCTTGAGGGGGGAGATGCGACGGGATCAATCCCGCCTGGAATTTAATCCCTGCTTTGCCAGAAATATCCCAAGGAGAGGCCGAAGGACAAATTCCCGGCGCAGGGAGGATTTTGGGATCGGGTCCTTCCCGGAAAAGCCTCTCAGACGTTGGGATGAGGCCATTCCCGGAGGGATCCCAATCCCTGTGGATGTGGCCCTTGGGGTCACGGATTTGTGGTGGCCACGGCTTGGGTTTGGTGGCCCCCGAGGGCTTTTCCAAGCGGGAGATCTCCCGCATTCCGTGGCTTTTCCAGCTGTTTTCCGAGGTGGACGAAGGCTGCCGGCGCCGCGCCTCTTCCTTGGGAATCGCCATTCCCGGCGCCTTTTCCGCCGCTCGGCCCTTCCAGGACCTGCAGGCTCAGGGCAGCGTCGACGTCCGCATGCTGAGGGTGGCCGGGATCCTGCGCTGGAATGGTGGGTCTGGAATGCTGGGAATGCTGGGAATGCTGGGAATGCTGGGATGGAGAATGGGAGAGGCCACCAGGGAGGGGCCATCGTTGGGGTCCTGGTTGGGCACAGCACAAAGTCCTGGGGGGTCGCACCATGAGATCCCAGTTGGTTCCAGCCCCAGGTCCTGGTTGGTCCCACCATGGGGTTCTGGTTGGTTCTCCAGTGCCAGGTCCTGGTTGGTCCCACCCTGGAGTTGTGGTTGGTTCTCCAGTGCCAGGTCCTGGCTGGGCACAGCACAAGGTCCTGGTTGGTCCCACCATGAGATCCCAGTTGGTTCCAGCACAAGGTCCTGGTTGGTCCCACCATGGAGCTGTGGTTGGTTCTCCAGTGCCAGGTCCTGGCTGGGCACAGCACAAGGTCCTGGTTGGTCCCACCATGAGATCCCAGTTGGTTCCAGCACAAGGTCCTGGTTGGTCCCACCATGGGGTTCTGGTTGGTTCCAGCGCCAGGTCCTGGTTGGTCCCACCCTGGAGTTGTGGTTGGTTCTCCAGTGCCAGGTCCTGGTTGGGCACAGCACAAGGTCCTGGTTGGTCCCACCATGAGATCCCAGTTGGTTCCAGCACAAGGTCCTGGTTGGTCCCACCATGAGATCCCAGTTGGTTCCAGCCCCAGGTCCTGGTTGGTCCCACCATGAGATCCCAGTTGGTTCCAGCACAAGGTCCTGGTTGGTCCCACCATGGAGCTGTGGTTGGTTCCAGCCCCAGGTCCTGGTTGGTCACGGGACAAGGTCCTGGTTGGTCCCACCACAACATCCCAGTCACTCCCCTATGGAATCCTGGTCACTCCCCTCCCCATCTCCACATTCCCAACCTCCGCCTTGATCCCACCAGGAATGTCCCCTATGGATATCCCAAACCCTCCTGCCCATCCCTGGATCCCACCGGGAATGTCCCCTATGGATATCCCAAACCCTCCTGCCCATCCCTGGATCCCACCGGGAATGTCCCCTATGGATATCCCAAACCCTCCTGCCCATCCCTGGATCCCACCGGGAACGTCCCCTATGGATATCCCAAACCCTCCTGCCCATCCCTGGATCCCACCGGGAACGTCCCCTATGGATATCCCAAACCCTCCTGCCCATCCCTGGATCCCACCGGGAACGTCCCCTATGGATATCCCAAACCCTCCTGCCCATCCCTGGATCCCACCGGGAATGTCCCCTATGGATATCCCAAACCCTCCTGCCCATCCCTGGATCCCACCGGGAACGTCCCCTATGGATATCCCAAACCCTCCTGCCCATCCCTGGATCCCACCGGGAATGTCCCCTATGGATATCCCAAACCCTCCTGCCCATCCCTGGATCCCACCGGGAATGTCCCCTATGGATATCCCAAACCCTCCTGCCCATCCCTGGATCCCACCGGGAATGTCCCCTATGGATATCCCAAACCCTCCTGCCCATCCCTGGATCCCACCGGGAATGTCCCCTATGGATATCCCAAACCCTCCTGCCCATCCCTGGATCCCACCGGGAACGTCCCCTATGGATATCCCAAACCCTCCTGCCCATCCCTGGATCCCACCGGGAACGTCCCCTATGGATATCCCAAACCCTCCTGCCCATCCCTGGATCCCACCGGGAACGTCCCCTATGGATATCCCAAACCCTCCTGCCCATCCCTGGATCCCACCGGGAATGTCCCCTATGGATATCCCAAACCCTCCTGCCCATCCCTGGATCCCACCGGGAATGTCCCCTATGGATATCCCAAACCCTCCTGCCCATCCCTGGATCCCACCGGGAACGTCCCCTATGGATATCCCAAACCCTCCTGCCCATCCCTGGATCCCACCGGGAACGTCCCCTATGGATATCCCAAACCCTCCTGCCCATCCCTGGATCCCACCGGGAACGTCCCCTATGGATATCCCAAACCCTCCTGCCCATCCCTGGATCCCACCGGGAACGTCCCCTATGGATATCCCAAACCCTCCTGCCCATCCCTGGATCCCACCGGGAATGTCCCCTATGGATATCCCAAAGCCTCCTGCCCATCCCTGGATCCCACCGGGAATGTCCCCTATGGATATCCCAAACCCTCCTGCCCATCCCTGGATCCCACCGGGAATGTCCCCTATGGATATCCCAAACCCTCCTGCCCATCCCTGGATCCCACCGGGAACGTCCCCTATGGATATCCCAAACCCTCCTGCCCATCCCTGGATCCCACCGGGAATGTCCCCTATGGATATCCCAAACCCTCCTGCCCATCCCTGGATCCCACCGGGAATGTCCCTATGGATATCCCAAACCCTCCTGCCCATCCCTGGATCCCACCGGGAATGTCCCTATGGATATCCCAAAGCCTCCTGCCCATCCCTGGATCCCACCGGGAACGTCCCCTATGGATATCCCAAACCCTCCTGCCCATCCCTGGATCCCACCGGGAATGTCCCCTATGGATATCCCAAACCCTCCTGCCCATCCCTGGATCCCACCGGGAATGTCCCCTATGGATATCCCAAACCCTCCTGCCCATCCCTCGCCCTCCTCCCGGGAATCCTCTTCTGGAGAAAGCCTCGAACCCCCAAATCCTGGGATGAGAACCTCTCCGAAAACCCCGGATGCGGAGGAGAGGAGGACGAGGCGGAATCCGACGCTCCGGGCTGAGAATTCCAAGCTTTTCCCAGGATTCAAGACCTGCGCCCTGACCAACAACTGGGTGGACGACAGCGACGGCCGATCGGCCGCGGCCGCGCTCCTGGAGCGGCTCCGGCGCCACTTCGACCTGGTCCTGGAATCCTGCCGGATCGGGATGTGCCAACCGGATCCCGGGATCTACTCCTACGCCCTGGAGGCGCTGCAGGCGCAGCCGCAGGAGGTGCCCTGATCCCAAAAAAAAACCCCTGGGAATGGGGGATTTTCCAATCCCACAAATCCTTGGATGGATCCTTGGATGTTCCCAGGGATTTGAAGTCTCAGGAGATGCCACAATCCCAAAAAAAAGCCTGGGAATGGGGGGATTTTCCAGCCCTACAAATCCTTGGATTTTCCCGGGATTAGGAAACCTCAGGAGATGCCATAATCCCAAAAACCCCTGGGAATGGGGGATTTTCCAGCCCCACAAATCCTTGGATGGATCCTTGGATGTTCCCAGGGATTTGAAGCCTCAGGAGATGCCACAATCCCAAAAATCCCTGGGAATGGGGGGATTTTCCAGGCTCCCAAATCCTTGGATGATTCCCAGGGATTTGAAGCCTCAGGAAATGCCACAATCCCAAAAAAATCCCTGGGAATGGGGGATTTTCCAGGCTCCCAAATCCTTGGATGTTCCCAGGGATTTGAACCCTCAGGAAGTGCCACAATCCCAAAAAAACCCTGGGAATGGGGGATTTTCCAGCCCTACAAATCCTTGGATGATTCCCAGGGATTTGAAACCTCAGGAGATGCCACAATCCCAAAAAAAACCTGGGAATGGGGGATTTTCCAGCCCCACAAATCCTTGGATGTTCCCAGGGATTTGAAACCTCAGGAAGTGCCACAATCCCAAAAAAAACCAGGGAATGGGGGATTTTCCAGGCTCCCAAATCCTTGGATGAATCCTTGGATGTTCCCAGGGATTTGAAGCCTCAGGAGGTGCCCTGATCCCAAAAAAACCTGGGAATGGGGGATTTTCCAGCCCTACAAATCCTTAGATGTTCCCGGGATTAGGAAACCTCAGGAGATGCCACAATCCCAAAAATCCCTGGGAATGGGGATTTTCCAGGCTCCCAAATCCTTGGATGATTCCCAGGGATTTGAAGTCTCAGGAGATGCCACAATCCCAAAAAAATCCCTGGGAATGGGGGGTTCCTCCAATCCCACAAATGCTTGGATGATTCCCAGGGATTTGAAGCCTCAGGAAGTGCCATAATCCCAAAAAAAACCAGGGAATGGGGGATTTTCCAGCCCCACAAATCCTTGGATGTTCCCAGGGATTTGAAGCCTCAGGAGATGCCACCTTGGCTGTTCCCGGGGTTAGGAAAGCTCAGGTGGTGCCCTGATCCCAAAAAAAACCTGGGAATGGGGGATTTTCCAGGTTCCCAAATCCTTGGATGATTCCCAGGGATTTGAAGCCTCAGGAAGTGCCACAATCCCAAAAATCCCTGGGAATGGGGGGATTTTCCAGGCTCCCAAATCCTTGATTGAATCCTTGGATGAATCCCAGGGATTTGAACCCTCAGGAGATGCCACAATCCCAAAAAAATCCCTGGGAATGGGGGATTTTCCAGGCTCCCAAATCCTTGATTGAATCCTTGGATGTTCCCAGGATTAGGAAACGTCAGGAGGTGCCTCGATCCCAAAAAAACCCCTGGGAATGGGGGATTTTCCAGCCCCACAAATCCTTGGATGATTCCCAGGGATTTGAAGCCTCAGGAAGTGCCACAATCCCAAAAAAAACCTGGGAATGGGGGATTTTCCAGGCTCCCAAATCCTTGGATGGATCCTTGGATGTTCCCAGGATTAGGAAACGTCAGGAGGTGCCTCGATCCCAAAAAAACCCCTGGGAATGGGGGATTTTCCAGGCTCCCAAATCCTTGGATGTTCCCAGGGATTTGAAGCCTCAGGAAGTGCCACAATCCCAAAAAAAAACAGGGAATGGGGGGTCTTTCCAATCCCACAAATCCTTGGATGAATGCTTGGATGTTCCCAGGGATTTGAACCCTCAGGAGATGCCACAATCCCCAAAAAAACCTGGGAATGGGAGGATTTTCCAGCCCCACAAATCCTTGGATGGATCCTTGGATGTTCCCAGGATTAGGAAACGTCAGGAGGTGCCTCGATCCCAAAAAAACCCTGGGAATGGGGGATTTTCCAGCCCCACAAATCCTTGGATGATTCCCAGGGATTTGAAGCCTCAGGAGATGCCACAATCCCAAAAATCCCTGGGAATGGGAGGGTTCCTCCAATCCCACAAATCCTTGGGTGAATCGTTGGATTGAAGCCACAGGAGGTGCCCTGATCCCAAAAAAAAAAACCAGGGAATGGGGGATTTTCCAGCCCTACAAATCCTTGGATGATTCCCAGGGATTTGAAGCCTCAGGAGATGCCCTGATCCCAAAAAACCCTGGGAATGGGGCATTTTCCAGGCGATCCTCCTGGATGACCAGGCGGAGAACCTGGCGGCGGCGCGGGATTTGGGAATGGCCACGATCCTGGTCCGGGACCCCGACTCCGCCCTCAGGGAGCTGCAGGAACTCTCCGGGGTCCAGGTACGGGAAAAAGCCGCCCGGAATTCCCAGAATTCCCAGCAATTCCAATGGGATTCACCCTTCCCGCGGCAAAAGGTCGGAATAACGAGCTCGAAGGCCATCCCGGACTCCAAGGAATTCCATGATTCCATAATTCCTGGAGAGCTGGGAGAGACGGGATCCGGTTCTGGGGTCGGCAGCATCCGGGTGGGATATCCCATGGAATTCCAGGAGCTCATTCCTGGCTCATCCCGCAGCTCCTGGGCCAGGAGGAGCCGCTGCCGATTCCGTGCGATCCGGCCGGGGTCACGCACGGATACGTCTCCATCCGGGTATGGAATGAGGGCTCCGGGGGCTCGGGAAGATCCGCGGGGGTTTTTGGGAATGTGGGGGGGATCCGGGATTGGGAATGGAAGGAGGAGCTGCTGCGGCCTTCGGGAATTCTCCGGGTGTTCCAGGGGGATTTGGAATTTTGGGAATGGAGAGGGTGGTGGGGAGTGGAATTGCAGGTGGTGGGAGCTGGAATTCCAGGCTGGAAGGGTTGTGGGCTCTGGAATGTTGGGCTGGAAGGAGTGGAAAGCTCTGGAATATTGAGCTGGAGGGGATGGTGGCCTCTGGAATTCCAGGTGGAAAGGGTGGTGGGTTTGGAATTCCAGGCTGGAAGGGATGTGGGGCTCTGGAATTCCAGGGGATGGGCTCCAGAATTCCAGGCTGGAAGGGGTGGTGGGGTTTGGAATTCCAGGCTGGAAGGAGTGGAAAGCTCTGGAATGCTGGGCTGGAGGGGGTGGTGGAAAGCTCTGGAATTTGAGGGGACGGGCTCCGGAATTCCAGGCTGGAAGGAGTGGTGGGCTCTGGAATTCCAGGGGATGGGCTCCAGAATTCCAGGCTGGAGAAGGTCATGGCCTCTGGAATTCCAGGCTGGAAGGAGTGGTGGGATTTGGAATTCTGGGCTGGAGGGGATGTGGGGCTCTGGAATTCCAGGGGATGGGCTCCAGAATTCCAGGCTGGAGAAGGTCATGGCCTCTGGAATTCCAGGCTGGAAGGAGTGGTGGGATTTGGAATTCTGGGCTGAAGGGGATGGGGGGCGCCGGAATTCTGGGTTGGAGCAGGTGGTGGGGTCTGGAATTCCAGGCTGGAAGGGGTGATGGGGTTTGGAATTCCAGGTGGAAAGGGCGATGGGCTCCAGAATTCCAGGTGGTGGGCTCTGGAATTCCAGGCTGGAAGGAGTGGAAAGCTCTGGAATGCTGGGCTGGAGGGGGTGGTGGGGTCTGGAATTCCAGGGGATGGGCTCCAGAATTCCAGGCTGGAAGGAGTGGTGGGATTTGGAATTCCAGGCTGGAAGGGGTGGAAAGCTCTGGAATACTGAGCTGGAGGGGGTGGTGGGCTCTGGAATTCCAGGGAATGGGCTCTGGAATTCCAGGCTGGAAGGAGTGGTGGGATTTGGAATTCTGGGCTGGAGGGGATGTGGGGCTCTGGAATTCCAGGGGATGGGCTCCAGAATTCCAGGCTGGAGAAGGTCATGGCCTCTGGAATTCCAGGCTGGGAGGGTGGTGGGCTCTGGAATTCCAGGGGATGGGCTCCAGAATTCCAGGCTGGAAAGGGGATGGGGGGCTCCGGAATTCTGGGTTGGAGCAGGTGGTGGGGTCTGGAATTCCAGGTGGAAAGGGTGGTGGCCTCTGGAATTCCAGGCTGGAAGGGGTGGTGGGGTCTGGAATGTTGGGCTGGAAGGAGTGGAAAGCTCTGGAATACTGAGCTGGAGGGGGTGGTGGGGTCTGGAATTCCAGGTGGAAAGGGTGGTGGGGTCTGGAATTCCAGACTGGAAGGGGTGGTGGGGTCTGGAATGTTGGGTTGTAAGGGATGGTGGCCTCTGGAATTCTGGGTTGGAGCAGGTGGTGGCCTCTGGAATTCCTGACTGGAAGGGGTGGTGGCCTCTGGAATTCCAGGATGCAGGAGGTGGTGGGCTCCAGAATTCCAGGCTGGAGAGGGTGGTGGGATCTGGAATTCCAGGCTGGAAGGGGTGGGAAGCTCTGGAATATTGAGCTGGAGAGGGTGGTGGGCTCTGGAATTCCAGGGAATGGCTCTGGAATTCCAGGCTGGAAGGAGTGGTGGGATTTGGAATTCTGGGCTGGAGGGGATGTGGGGCTCTGGAATTCCAGGGGATGGGCTCCAGAATTCCAGGCTGGAGAAGGTCATGGCCTCTGGAATTCCAGGCTGGAAGGAGTGGTGGGATTTGGAATTCTGGGCTGAAGGGGATGGGGGGCTCCGGAATTCTGGGTTGGAGCAGGTGGTGGGGTCTGGAATTCCAGGCTGGAAGGGGTGATGGGGTTTGGAATTCCAGGTGGAAAGGGCGATGGGCTCCAGAATTCCAGGTGGTGGGCTCTGGAATTCCAGGCTGGAAGGAGTGGAAAGCTCTGGAATGCTGGGCTGGAGGGGGTGGTGGGGTCTGGAATTCCAGGGGATGGGCTCCAGAATTCCAGGCTGGAAGGAGTGGTGGGATTTGGAATTCCAGGCTGGAAGGGGTGGAAAGCTCTGGAATACTGAGCTGGAGGGGGTGGTGGGCTCTGGAATTCCAGGGAATGGGCTCTGGAATTCCAGGCTGGAAGGAGTGGTGGGATTTGGAATTCCAGGCTGGAGGGGATGTGGGGCTCTGGAATTCCAGGGGGTGGGCTCCAGAATTCCAGGCTGGAAGAGGTGGTGGGGTTTGGAATTCCAGGCTGGAAGGAGTGGAAAGCTCTGGAATGCTGGGCTGGAGGGGGTGGTGGGGTCTGGAATTCCAGGGAATGGGCTCTGGAATTCCAGGGAATGGGCTCTGGAATTCCAGGCTGGAAGGAGTGGTGGGATTTGGAATTCTGGGCTGGAGGGGATGTGGGGCTCTGGAATTCCAGGTGGTGGGCTCCAGAATTCCAGGCTGGAGAAGGTCATGGCCTCTGGAATTCCAGGCTGGAGAGGGTGGTGGGCTCTGAAATTCCAGGGGATGGGCTCCAGAATTCCAGGCTGGAAAGGGGATGGGGGGCTCCGGAATTCTGGGTTGGAGCAGGTGGTGGGGTCTGGAATGCTGGGCTGGAAGGGATGGAAAGCTCTGGAATACTGAGCTGGAGAGGGTGGTGGGGTCTGGAATTCCAGACTGGAAGGGGTGGTGGGTTTGGAATTCCAGGTGGAAAGGGCGATGGGCTCCAGAATTCCAGGTGGTGGGCTCTGGAATTCCAGGCTGGAGGGGATGGAGGGCTCTGGAATTCCAGGCCGGAAGCGGGCGCTGCACTCCGGAATTCCGGCATTCCGGCTGCGGGCCCTGGCAGAGGGTTCCGGTTGCCCCGGATCCATGAGGAATTCCCGGTTTTTTTTTCCAGCCGGGAGTGCGGCTGCACTTCGTGGAACTGGGCCAGGGCCCCGTGCTCTGCCTGTGCCACGGATTCCCGGAATCCTGGCTCTCCTGGCGCTTCCAGGTGATTTCGGGAGTTATTCGGGAATCCGGCGGGTGGGGGAGGCGCCGTTCCCGAGGCTCTTCCCGAATTCCTGGGAATGCCGGGATGGGATCCGGGGGGGGTCCGCGCAGCCTTTGGAATGCGCTGCTCTCCCTCCGCGGCAGATCCCGGCGCTGGCCGATGCCGGATTCCGGGTGATCGCCCTGGAAATGAAGGGATACGGGGAATCCACGGCTCCGGCGGGTGAGCCGGGAATTCCGGGAATTCCGGGATGGGAATGGTCAATCCGGGAGGGGGATGGATGTGGGAATGGGAGCTGGGAATTCCGGGAATTCTGGGATGGGATGGGCTTGGAATGGTCAATCTGGGAGGGGGATGGATGTGGGAATGGGAGCTGGGAATTCTGGGAATTCTGGGATGGGAATGGTCAATCCGGGAGGGGGATGGATGTGGGAATGGGAGCTGGGAATTCCGGGAATTCCGGGATGGGATGGGCTTGGAATGGTCAATCTGGGAGGAGGATGGATGTGGGAATGGGAGCTGGGAATTCCGGGAATTCCGGGATGGGATGGGCTTGGAATGGTCAATCTGGGAGGGGGATGGATGTGGGAATGTGAGCTGGGAATTCTGGGATGGGAATGGCCAATCCAGGAGGGGATGGATGTGGGAATGTGAGCTGGGAATTCTGGGAATTCTGGGATGGGAATGGTCAATCCGGGAGGGGGATGGATGTGGGAATGGGAGCTGGGAATTCTGGGAATTCCGGGATGGGAATGGTCAATCCGGGAGGGGGATGGATGTGGGAATGGGAGCTGGGAATTCCGGGAATTCCGGGATGGGAATGGTCAATCCGGGAGGGGGATGGATGTGGGAATGGGAGCTGGGAATTCCGGGAATTCTGGGGTGGGATGGGCTTGGAATGACCAATCCTGGTGGGAGATGGATGCGGGAATGTGAGCCGGGAATTCTGGGAATTCCGGGGATTCCAGGAATTCTGGGATGGGAATGGCCAATCTGGGAGGGGGATGGATGCGGGAATGTGAGCTGGGAATTCTGGGAATTCCGGGATGGGAATGGTCAATCCGGGAGGGGGATGGATGTGGGAATGGGAGCTGGGAATTCCGGGAATTCCGGGAATTCTGGGGTGGGATGAGATGGGAATGACCAATCCCAGGAGGGAATGGATGTGGGAATGTGAGCTGGGGATTCTGGGAATTCCGGGATGGGAATGGTCAATCTGGGAGGGGGATGGATGTGGGAATGTGAGCTGGGAATTCTGGGAATTCTGGGAATTCTGGGATGGGATGGGATGGGATGAGCTTGGAATGACCAATCCTGGTGGGAAGGGACGGATGTGGGAATGTGAGCCGGGAATTCTGGGAATTCTGGGGATTCCAGGAATTCTGGGATGGGAATGGCCAATCTGGGAGGGGGATGGATGCGGGAATGTGAGCTGGGAATTCTGGGAATTCCGGGATGGGAATGGTCAATCCGGGAGGGGGATGGATGTGGGAATGGGAGCTGGGAATTCCGGGAATTCCGGGAATTCTGGGGTGGGATGAGATGGGAATGACCAATCCCAGGAGGGAATGGATGTGGGAATGTGAGCTGGGAATTCTGGGAATTCCGGGATGGGAATGGTCCATCTGGGAGGGGGATGGATGTGGGAATGTGAGCTGGGAATTCTGGGAATTCTGGGAATTCTGGGATGGGATGGGATGGGATGAGCTTGGAATGACCAATCCTGGTGGGAAGGGACGGATGTGGGAATGTGAGCCGGGAATTCTGGGAATTCCGGGGATTCCAGGAATTCTGGGATGGGAATGGCCAATCTGGGAGGGGGATGGATGCGGGAATGTGAGCTGGGAATTCTGGGAATTCCGGGATGGGATTTGGCTTGGAATGACCGACCCCAGGAGGGGCTGGATGCCGGGAATCGCTCCATGGAAAGCAGAGCTCCATGGAGACGCCGTTTTCCCGGCAGATATCCCGGAATATTCCCAGGAGCGGATCTGCGAGGTGAGGCGCTGCTGGGAGCGGCGGCGGCTGGGCGGGGCTGATCCCCAGGGGATCCCATCGCCTTTTCCGCTCCTTTTCCCAGGATTTCGTGACCTTCTTGGATAAACTGGTGAGGAGCCGCCCTGGCCGGGTCCGGTTTTCCGGGAAAATTTGGGATTTCTCCCTCTGGATGGTTTTTTTTTTTTTCCTCCTCCTTCCCATCCTTGGGATGTGGCAGCTCCCGGAATCCTCGGAAAGGCACCGAGCCCGTCCCGGTGTTTGCCGTGGGAGGGATTTTCGGGATGGGAATGGGATGAATCCTGGGATTCCTGGGATGATCCCAAGGGGGCTGGAATGTTTGGGAATCACAGCTGGAAGAATCCTGGGATTTCCGGGATGATCCCAAGGGGCTGGAATGATTTGGAATCAGAGCTGGGATTTCTGGGATCCTCCTGAGGGGCTGAGATGTTTGGGAATCGCAGCTGGGAGAACTCTGGGATTTCCAGGATTCTCCCAAGGGGCTGGAATCACTGGGAATCACAGCTGGGAGAATCCCGGGATTCCTGGGATGATCCCAAGGATCTGGGATAGCCGGGAATCACAGCTGGGAGAATCCTGGGATTTCTGGAATGACCCCAAAGGGCTGGAATGACCGGGAATCACAGCTGGGATGATTCTGGGATTCCTGGGATGATCCCAAGGGGCTGGAATGTTTGGGAATCACAGCTGGAAGGATCCTGGGATCCTCCTGAGGGGCTGGAATGACCGGGAATCACAGCTGGGAGAATTCTGGGATTCCTGGGATTCCTGGGATGATCCCAAGGGCCTGGAATCACTGGGAATCACAGCTGGGAGAATCCCGGGATTCCTGGGATGATCCCAAGGGCCTGGAATGTTTGGGAATCACAGCTGGGAGAATTCCGGGATCCTCCTGAGGGCCTGGGATATTTGGGAATCACAGCCGGGAGAATTCCAGGATGCTCCCAAATGTCTGGGATGGGTGGGAATCACAGCTAGAAGGATTCTGGGATTCCTGGGATGATCCCAAGGGGCTGGAATCACTGGGAATCACAGCTGGGAGAATTCCAGGATGATCCAAGGGGGCTGGAATAGTTGGGAATCACAGCTGGAAGGACCCTGGGATTTCTGAGATGATCCCAAGGGGGCTGGAATAGTTGGGAATCACAGCTGGAAGGACCCTGGGATTTCTGAGATGATCCCAAAGGGCTGGAAGGATCCTGGGATTTCCGGGATTCTCCCAAGGGGCTGGAATGTTTGGGAATCACAGCTGGGAGAACTCCGGGATCCTCCTGAGGGGCCGGGATGTTTGGGAATCACAGCCGGGAAGAATCCCGGGATTCTCCCGAGGGGTTGGAATGACTGGAGGAGTAAAAAGCCGGAGAAGCGGGAATGCCGGGCGGGGGAGGGCGATCCCGACTTTCTCTTTTCCGTAGGGAATCCCGCAGGTTGTCCTGGTGGGCCACGACTGGGGCGGAGCCGTGGCCTGGAACGTGGCCCTGTTCTATCCCGAGAGGCTCCGGTGAGTCCGGGAATATCCCGGCATTCCAGAGGCTCCGGCATCCCCCCAAAAATCCCGCCCTGATCCCGAATTTTCCCGCCCGGCCGATTCCCAGAGCCGTGGCCTCGCTGAACACTCCGTACCGGCCGGCGGATCCCGGCGTGGACATCATGGAAAAGTTGGGATCTTCTCCCGCCTTCGATTACCAGCTCTACTTCCAGGAGCCCGTGAGAATTCCCGAGGATTTTTCCGGGTTTTTTTTTTTTTTTTTTAGGGATCTGGGCCTTTCGGGGTGATCCGTGGGGGTTTTTTCCCGTTTTTTTTTTCTCCGTAGGGAGTGGCGGAAGCGGAGCTGGAAAAGGACGTCGGAAGGACGCTGAAGATCCTGATCCGCTCCTCGCGGGTGGAGGTGGTGCCGGGAGGGGATCTGTGGGATCTGTGGGATCTGTGGGATGGGATCCGATGGGATGGGATGGATCCATGGGCTGGGATCTGTGGGATTGTGGGATCTGTGGGATAATGGGATGGGATGGGCTGGGGTGGGATCCATGGGATGGGATCCGTGGGATCCCTGGGATGGGATGGAATCTGTGGGATGGGATCCATGGGATGGGATGGGATCCATGGGATGGGATGGGATCTCTGGGATGCAATCCATGGGATCCAGTGGGATGGGATGGGATCCGTGGGATCCGATGGGATGGGATGGATGGAATCTGTGGGATGGGATCCATGGGATCCATGGGATAATGGGATGGGATCTGTGGGATTATGGGATGGGCTGGGATCCATGGGATGGGATCCATGGGATAATGGGATCTGTGGGATAATGGGATGCGAAGGGATGGGATCCATGGGATGGGATGGGATCTGTGGGATGGGATCCGATGGGATGGGATGGATCCATGGGCTGGGATCTGTGGGATTGTGGGATCTGTGGGATAATGGGATGGGATGGGATGGAGTGGGATCCATGGGATGGGATCCATGGGATAATGGGATGGGATCTGTGGGATGGGGTGGAATGGGATGGGATCCGATGGGATCCGATGGGATGGGATGGATCCACGGGATGAGATCCATGGGATGGGATGGGATCTGTGGGATGCAATCCATGAGATCCAATGGGATGGGATGGGGTGGGATGGGATCCATGGGATAATGGGATGGGATCTGTGGGATGGGGTGGGATGGGATGGGATCTGATGGGATCCGATGGGATGGGATCTGTGGGATTGGATCCATGGGATGGGCTGGGGTGGGATCCATGGGATGGGATCCGTGGGATCCCTGGGATGGGATGGAATCTGTGGGATGGGATGGGAGAGGATGGGATCCATGGGATGGGATCCGTGGGATGGGATCCGTGGGATGGGATCCATGGGATGGGATGGGATCTCTGGGATGCAATCCATGGGATCCAGTGGGATGGGATGGGGTGGGATGGGATCCATTGGATAATGGGATGGATGGAATCTGTGGGATGGGATCCATGGGATCCATGGGATAATGGGATGGGATCTGTGGGATTATGGGATGGGCTGGGATCCATGGGATGGGATCCATGGGATAATGGGATCTGTGGGATAATGGGATGCGAAGGGATGGGATCCATGGGATGGGATGGGATGGGAAGGGATCCAATGGGATAATGGGATGGGATCTGTGGGATGGGCTGGGATCCATGGGATTGGATCCATGGGATCTCTGGGATGGGATGGAATCTGGAATGCATTCCATGGGATCCAATGGGATGGGATGGGATCCGTGGGATCCAATGGGATGGGATTGGATCCGTGGGATCCGATGGGATGGGATGGGATCCATGGGATGAGATCCATGGGATGGGATGGGATCTGTGGGATGCAGTCCATGAGATCCAATGGGATGGGATGGGGTGGGATGGGATCCATGGGATAATGGGATGGGATGGGATCCGTGGGATTGTGGGATGGGGTGGGATGGGATGGAGTGGGATCCATGGGATACTGGGATGGGATCTGTGGGATTGGATCCATGGGATGGGCTGGGGTGGGATCCATGGGATGGGATGGAATCTGTGGGATGGGATGGGATAGGATGGGATCCATGGGATGGGATGGGATCTGTGGGATAATGGGATCCATGGGATCCAATGGGATGGGATGGGATCTGTGGGATGGGATGGGATGGGATCCATGGGATGGGATCCGTGGGATCCCTGGGATGGGATGGAATCTGTGGGATGGGATGGGATCTCTGGGATGCAATCCATGGGATCCAATGGGATGGGATGGGATCTGTGGGATGGGATGGGATGGGATCCATGGGATGGGATCCGTGGGATCCATGGGATAATGGGATGGAATCTGTGGGATGGGATGGGATCTGTGGGGTGCAATCCATGGGATCCAATGGGATGGGGTGGGGTGGGATGGGATCCATTGGATAAGGGAATGGGATGGAATCTGTGGGATGGGATCCATGGGATGGGATGGGATCCATGGGATCAATGGGATAATGGGATGGGATCTGTGGGATGGGATGGGATCCGTGGGATCCATGGGATGGGAGTGGATAAATGGGATGGGATCCGTGGGATGGGATCCTTGGGATTGGGTCCATGGGATCAATGGGATAATGGGATGGGATCTGTGGGATAATGGGATGCGAAGGGATGGGATCCATGGGATGGGATGGGATCCATGGGACCAATGGGATAATGGGATGGGATCCATGGGATGGGATGGGAAGGGATCCAATGGCATGGGATGGGATCCATGGGATCTCTGGGATGGGATGGAATCTGGAATGCATTCCATGGGATCCAATGGGATGGGATGGGATCCGTGGGATCCGATGGGATGGGGTGGGATGGGATCCATGGGATAATGGGATGGGATCTGTGGGATGGGGTGGGATGGGATGGGATGGGATCTGATGGGATCCGATGGGATGGGATCTGTGGGATTGGATCCATGGGATGGGATCCATGGGATAATGGGATGGGATCTGTGGGATTGGATCCATGGGATGGGCTGGGGTGGGATCCATGGGATGGGATCCGTGGGATCCCTGGGATGGGATGGAATCTGTGGGATGGGATGGGAGAGGATGGGATCCATGGGATGGGATCCGTGGGATGGGATCCGTGGGATGGGATCCATGGGATGGGATGGGATCTCTGGGATGCAATCCATGGGATCCAGTGGGATGGGATGGGGTGGGATGGGATCCATTGGATAATGGGATGGATGGAATCTGTGGGATGGGATCCATGGGATCCATGGGATAATGGGATGGGATCTGTGAGATTATGGGATGGGCTGGGATCCATGGGATTGGATCCATGGGATAATGGGATCTGTGGGATAATGGGATGCGAAGGGATGGGATCCATGGGATGGGATGGGATGGGATGGGATCCAATGGGATAATGGGATGGGATCTGTGGGATGGGATGGGATGGGCTGGGATCCATGGGATTGGATCCATGGGATCTCTGGGATGGGATGGAATCTGGAATGCATTCCATGGGATCCAATGGGATGGGATGGGATCCGTGGGATCCGATGGGATGGGATGGGATCCATGGGATGAGATCCATGGGATGGGATGGGATCTGTGGGATGCAATCCATGAGATCCAATGGGATGGGATGGGGTGGGATGGGATCCATGGGATAATGGGATGGGATGGGATCCGTGGGATTGTGGGATGGGGTGGGATGGGATGGAGTGGGATCCATGGGATACTGGGATGGGATCTGTGGGATTGGATCCATGGGATGGGCTGGGGTGGGATCCATGGGATGGGATGGAATCTGTGGGATGGGATGGGATCTGTGGGATAATGGGATGCGAAGGGATGGGATCCATGGGATGGGATGGGATCTGTGGGATGGGATCCATGGGACTGGATCCATGGGATGGGATGGGATCTCTGGGATGCCATCCATGGGATCCAATGGGATGGGATGGGATGGGAAGGGATCCAATGGCATGGGATGGGATCTGTGGGATGGGATGGGATGGGATCCATGGGATGGGATCTGTGGGATCCCTGGGATGGGATGGAATCTGTGGGATGGGATGGGATCTGTGGGATGCAATCCATGGGATCCAATGGGATGGGGTGGGGTGGGATGGGATCCATTGGATAAGGGAATGGGATGGAATCTGTGGGATGGGATCCATGGGATGGGATGGGATCCATGGGATCAATGGGATAATGGGATGGGATCTGTGGGATGGGATGGGATCCGTGGGATCCATGGGATGGGAGTGGATAAATGGGATGGGATCCGTGGGATGGGATCCTTGGGATTGGGTCCATGGGATCAATGGGATAATGGGATGGGATCTGTGGGATAATGGGATGCGAAGGGATGGGATCCATGGGATGGGATGGGATCCATGGGACCAATGGGATAATGGGATGGAATCTGTGGGATGGGATCCATGGGATGGGATGGGATCCATGGGATGGGATGGGAAGGGATCCAATGGCATGGGATGGGATCCATGGGATCTCTGGGATGGGATGGAATCTGGAATGCATTCCATGGGATCCAATGGGATGGGATGGGATCTGTGGGATTGGATCCGTGGGATCCGATGGGATGGGGTGGGGTGGGATCCATGGGATAATGGGATGGGATCTGTGGGATTGGATTCATGGGATTGATCCATGGGCTGGGATCCATGGGCTGGGATCGATGGGATGGGCGGAGGGGCTGGAACAGGATCCCGAAGGAATCCCCGATCCCGGCGCGCTTCCGGAGCATCCCCCGGGGCCCCTCAATCCCGGAGCATCCCGGATTCCGGCGTCTTCCTGGGATTCCTGGGATTTGGCTCCGTTCTCCGGGGATCCCGAATCCCTCGGGATGCAGCGATTCCCGGTGTTGGCTCCCGGGCGGGATCGGAGGGATCCCGAATTCCTGGGAATGCCGGGAGCCCTGGCGGGGCCGGATCCCTCATTCCCTGCTCCCGCAGGATCGGCTTCCCTTCGACCTCGACTTCCACAGGGTCCGGGAGAGAGGTCGGGAATGCTGCGGGGGGGGATCCTGGGAGTGGGGGTCCCAAGGGATTTGGGAATGGGGATTTGGGGGATCCTGGGAATGGGGATCCCAAGGGATTTGGGAATGGGGATCCCAAGGGATCCTGAGAATGGGGATCCCAAGGGATTCGGGGGATCCCAAGGGATTTGGGGATGAGGGATCCTGGGAATGGGGATCCCAAGGGATTTGGGAATGGGGATTTGGGGGATCCTGGGAATGGGGGGATCCTGGGAATGGGGATCCCCAGGGATTTGGGGGATCCTGGGGGATCTGAAGGATCCTGTGGGATTTGGGAATGAGGGGGGATCCTGGGAATGGGGATCCCAAGGGATTTGGGGGATCCTGGGGGATTTGGGAATGAGGGATCCTGGGAATGGGGATCCCAAGGGATTTGGGAATGGGGATCCCAAGGGATCCTGGGAATGGGGATCCTGGGAATGGGGATCCCAAGGGATTTGGGAATGGGGATCCTGGGGGATTTGGGGGATCCTGGGGAATTTGGGAATGAGGGGGATCCTGGGAATGGGGATCCCAAGGGATTTGGGAATGGGGATCCCAAGGGATTTGGGGGATCCTGGGGGATTTGAAGGATCCTGGGGGATTTGGGAATGAGGGGGGATCCTGGGAATGGGGATCCCAAGGGATTTGGGAATGGGGATCCCAAGGGATTTGGGGGATCCTGGGGGATTTGGGAATGAGGGATCCTGGGAATGGGGGTCCCAAGGGATTTGGGAATGGGGATTTGGGGGATCCTGGGAATGGGGATCCCAAGGGATTTGGGAATGGGGATCCCAAGGGATCCTGGGAATGGGGATCCCAAGGGATTTGGGAATGGGGATCCTGGGGGATTTGGGGGATCCTGGGGAATTTGGGAATGAGGGGGATCCTGGGAATGGGGATCCCAAGGGATTTGGGAATGGGGATCCCAAGGGATCCTGGGAATGGGGATCCCAAGGGATTTGGGGGATCCTGGGGGATTTGGGGATGAGGGATCCTGGGAATGGGGATCCCAAGGGATTTGGGAATGGGGATCCCAAGGGATCCTGGGAATGGGGATCCTGGGGGATTTGGGGGATCCTGGGGAATTTGGGAATGAGGGGGATCCTGGGAATGGGGATCCTGGGAATGGGGATCCCAAGGGATTTGGGGAATCCTGGGGGATTTGAAGGATCCTGTGGGATTTGGGAATGAGGGGGGATCCTGGGAATGGGGATCCCAAGGGATTTGGGAATGAGGGATCCTGGGAATGGGGATCCTGGGAATGGGGATCCCAAGGGATTTGGGAATGGGGATCCCAAGGGATCCTGGGAATGGGGGGATCCTGGGAATGGGGATCCCAAGGGATTTGGGAATGGGGGGATCCTGGGAATGGGGATCCCAAGGGATCCTGGGAATGAGGGATCCTGGGAATGGGGATCCCAAGGGATTTGGGAATGGGGATCCCAAGGGATCCTGGGAATGGGGGGATCCTGGGAATGGGGATCCCAAGGGATTTGGGAATGGGGGGATCCTGGGAATGGGGATCCCAAGGGATTTGGGAATGGGGGGATCCTGGGAATGGGGATCCCAAGGGATTTGGGAATGGGGGGATCCTGTGCGGTTCGAGGGATCCCCAGGGATTTGTGGAATCCTGAGGGGGGGTCCTGAAGGATGGGCTGGATCCCAAGGGGTTGGAGTGGATCCTGAGGGATTTCGGTGGATCCCGAGGGAATTGGGCTGGGTCGCGATGAATTGGGGTGGATCCTGAGGGAATTGGGTGGATCCCGAGGGAATTGGGTGGATCCTGAGGGAATTGGGTGGATCCCGAGGGAATTGGGTGGATCCCGAGGGAATTGGGTGGATCCTGAGGGAATTGGGTGGATCCTGAGGAATTTTGGTGGAAACTGAGGGATTCAGGCTGGATCCTGAGGGAACTGGGGTGGATCCCAATGAATTGGGGTGGATCCCAATGGGATTGGGGTGGATCCCGAGGGAATTGGGTGGATCCTGATGAATTGGGGTGGATCCCGAGGGAATTGGGTGGATCCCGAGGGAATTGGGGTGGATCCTAAGGGATTTTGGTGGATCCTGAAGGAATTGGGGTGGATCCCGAGGGAATTGGGTGGATCCTGAAGGAATTGGGTGGATCCCGAGGGGAATTGGGGTGAATCCCAAGGGAATTGGGTGGATCCTGAGGGAATTGGGTGAATCCCGAGGGAATCGGGGTGGCTCCCAAGGGGACCGAGTGGATCCCGAGGGATTCGGGGAATGCCGAAGGGGGGATCGCCGGCTCTTCGGGCTGAATTCCGGCGGCTCAGCTCCGGCCTCTCCCTGCAGGGGGGCTCCTGGTGGGATTCCCGGAAAACCCCCCCGGGAGCCGCCTGCTGCCCCCTGCCGAGCTGGAATATTACAGCCAGCAGTTCCGGAAATCCGGATTCAGGTGGGATCCACAGCCGGGATGGGGGGGGGGGCGATCCCGCGATCCCGCGATCCTGGGATCCGCCCCGATCCCATCCTGCCCCTGCCCCAGCCCCGCTCCGAGAGGGATTTCCCGGGAAAGCTCTTGCCTGGGAATTCCCGGAATTCCCGGTGCCTTCCCGCTTTTCCCAGGGGTCCCCTGAACTGGTACCGGAACATGCGAGCCAACTGGAGCTGGGCCCTGAGCGCCAGGGACAGGAAGGTGGGAGCCGATCCCGATCCCGTCCCGGGATCCCCTCGGGATCCTCCGCATTCCCTCCGTTCCCTCCGGCTCGTCCCGATCCTCCCTGGATCACCCAAATTCCCTCGGGATGCCCTCGGGATCCCCCAAATCCCATTTGTCCCTTCTGGATCCCCTCTGGATCCCCCAGATCCCCTCCGGATCCCCTCTGGATCATCCAAATCCCGTTTTCCCCCTCTGGATCCCCTCTGGATCCCCCAAATTCTCGCTGGACCCCTGAAATCCCCTCTGGATCCCCCAAATCCCCTCTGGATCCCCTCTGGATCCCCCAAATCCCATTTGTCCCTTCCGGATCCCCTCTGGATCCCCCAAATGCCCTCCGGATCCCCTCTGGATCATCCAAATCCCGTTTTCCCCCTCTGGATCCCCTCTGGATCCCCCAAATCCCCTCTGGATCCCCTCTGGATCCCCCAAATCCCATTTGTCCCTTCCGGATCCCCTCTGGATCCCCCAAATTCCCTCCGGATCCCCTCTGGATCATCCACATCCCGTTTCCCCCCTCTGGATCCTCTCTGGATCACCCAAATCCCATTTTTCCCTTCTGGATCTCCTCCATCCCCTCTGGATCCCCCCCCCAAATCCCCTCTGGATCCCCTCTGGATCCCCCAGATCCCCTCTGGATCCCCTCTGGATCATCCAAATCCCATTTTCCCCCTCTGGATCCCCTCTGGATCCCCCAAATCCCCTCTGGATCCCCTCTGGATCCCCCAAATTCCCTCCGGATCCCCTCTGGATCATCCACATCCCATTTCCCCCCTCTGGATCCCCTCTGGATCCCCCAAATCCCATTTTTCCCTTCTGGATCCCCTCCATCCCCTCTGGATCCCCCCCCAAATCCCCTTGGGATCCCCCAAATTCCCTCCGGATCCCCTCTGGATCATCCAAATCCCATTTTCCCCCTCTGGATCCCCTGTGGATCCCCCAAATCCCCTCTGGATCCCCTCGGGATCCTCCGCATTCCCTCCGTTCCCTCCGGCTCGTCCCGATCCTCCCTGGATCACCCGAATTCCCTCGGGATGCCCTCGGGATCCCCCAAATCCCATTTGTCCCTTCCGGATCCCCTCTGGATCCCCCAGATCCCCTCCGGATCCCCTCTGGATCATCCAAATCCCGTTTTCCCCCTCTGGATCCCCTCTGGATCCCCCAAATTCTCGCTGGACCCCTGAAATCCCCTCTGGATCCCCCAAATCCCCTCTGGATCCCCTCTGGATCCCCCAAATCCCATTTGTCCCTTCCGGATCCCCTCTGGATCCCCCAAATTCCCTCCGGATCCCCTCTGGATCATCCACATCCCGTTTCCCCCCTCTGGATCCCCTCTGGATCACCCAAATCCCATTTTTCCCTTCTGGATCTCCTCCATCCCCTCTGGATCCCCCCCCAAATCCCCTCTGGATCCCCTCTGGATCCCCCAGATCCCCTCTGGATCCCCTCTGGATCATCCAAATCCCATTTTCCCCCTCTGGATCCCCTCTGGATCCCCCAAATCCCCTCTGGATCCCCTCGGGATCCTCCAAATTCCCTTTGTTCCCTCTGGATCATCCCAATTCTCCCTGGATCACCCGAATTCCCTTGGGATCCCCTCTGGATCCCCCAAATCCCATTTGTCCCTTCTGGATCCCCTCTGGATCATCCAAATCCCATTTTCCCTCTCTGGATCCCCTCCAGATCCCCCAAATTCCCTCTGGATCCCTTCCATCCCTTTTGGATCCCTTAAATTCCCTCTGGATTCCTTCTGTTCCCTCTGGATCGCCTGGATCCCCTTTGGATCCCCTCTGGATCCCCTCTGGATTCCTTCTATTCCCTCTGGATCCCCCAAATTTCTTCTGGATCCCTTCCGTCCCCTTTGGATCCCTCAAATTCGCTCTGGATCCCCTCTGGATCATCCAAATCCCCTCGGGATCCCCTCGGGATCCCCCGGGGATCCCCCATTCCCTCCGTTCCCCGGGCAGATCCCGATCCCGGCGCTGATGGTGACGGCCGGGAAGGATCCGGTGCTGCACCCCGGCCTCAGCAAGGGCATGGAATCCTGGGTGAGCCTGGGAAAGCCGGGAATCCGGGAAAAATCCAGGAATTCTGGGGGAGTCCGGGAAGAATCTGGGAATTTTGGGGGAATCTGGAAAAAATCTGGGAATTTTTGGGGAATGTTGGAAGGTGGGAGAGGTCGGGGAAGTGCCATTCCCACAGGAGGGGTGGGAGTGGAAGGAAAAGTTGGGAATTCCATGGAAAAGTGGGGAAAATCTGGGAATTTCAGTTCCCAAAAGAGGGGCGGGAAAAATTGGGAATTCCCTGGAAAAGTGGGAAAATCTGGGAATTTCTGTTCCCGAAAGAGGGGCGGGAAAATTGGGAATTCCATAGAAAAGTGGGGAAAATTTGGGAATTTCAGTTCCCAAAAGAGGGGCGGGAATGGAAGGAAAAGTCGGGAATTCCATGGAAAAGTGAGGAAAATTTGGGAATTTCAGTTCCCGCAGGAGTGTCGGGAATGAAAGGAAAACTGGGAATGCTCTGGAAAAATGGGAGAAGTCTGGGAATTCTCTTCCCCAAAGAGGGGCAGGAAAATTGGGAATTCCCTGGAAAAGCGGGAAAACTCTGGGAATTTCAGTTCCCACAAGAGGGGCGGGAAAATTGGGAATTCCCTGGAAAAGTGGGAAAACCCTGGGAATTTCAGTTCTGGTGGGAGGGGCGGGAATGGAGGGAAAGTTGGGAATTCCATGGAAAAGTGGGGAAAATTTGGGAATTTCAGTTCCCGCAGGAGTGTCGGGAATGAAAGGAAAACTGGGAAAAATCTGGGAATTTCTGTTCCCAAAAGAGGGGCGGGAAAATTGGGAATTCCATGGAAAAGTGGGGAAAATTTGGGAATTTCAGTTCCCACAGGAGTGTCAGGAATGAAAGGAAAACTGGGAAAAATCTGGGAATTTCAGTTCCCAAAAGAGGGGCGGGAAAAATTGGGAATTCCCTGGAAAAGTGGGAAAATCTGGGATTTTCTGTTCCCAAAAGAGGGGCGGGAATGGAAGGAAAAGTCGGGAATTCCCTGGAAAAGTGGGGAAAATTTGGGAATTTCAGTTCCCGCAGGAGTGTCGGGAATGAAAGGAAAACTGGGAATGCTCTGGAAAAATGGGAGAAGTCTGGGAATTCTCTTCCCTAAAGAGGGGCAGGAAAATTGGGAATTCCCTGGAAAAGCGGGAAAACTCTGGGAATTTCTGTTCCCAAAAGAGGGGCGGGAAAATTGGGAATTCCATGGAAAAGTGGGGAAAATTTGGGAATTTCAGTTCCCACAGGAGTGTCGGGAATGAAAGGAAAACTGGGAAAAATCTGGGAATTTCTCTTCCCACAAGAGGGGCAGGAAAATTGGGAATTCCATGGAAACGTGGGAAAAACCTGGGAATTTCAGTTCCCGCAGGAATGTCGGGAATGAAAGGAAAAATGGGAAAAATCTGGGAATTTCTGTTCCCAAAAGAGGGGCAGGAAAATTGGGAATTCCATGGAAAAGTGGGGAAAATTTGGGAATTTCAGTTCCCACAGGAGTGTCGGGAATGAAAGGAAAACTGGGAAAAATCTGGGAATTTCTCTTCCCACAAGAGGGGCAGGAAAATTGGGAATTCCCTGGAAAGGCGGGAAAACCCTGGGAATTTCCGTTGCGGCGGGAGGGGCGGGAATGGAAGGGAAAGTCGGGAATTCCCTGGGATGCTCCCGGCCCATTCCCGCCCCTTCTCCGTCGCCTCCTTCCCAAGATCCCGCGGCTGCGCCGGGAGCACCTCCAGGAATGCGGCCACTGGACCCAGCTGGAGAGGTGGGAATCGCCCGCGCCGCCAAACACCGGGAAGCGCCACATTCCCGGGAATTCCGGCTCCCACATTCCCGGGAATTCCGGCTCCAATCCCAGCTCCATCCTTGCCCCTGATTCCCAACGTTCCCGGGAATTCCGGCTCCCCCATTCCCCCCTGAAAACCGGGATCCCCCCTCCATTCCCGGGAATTCCAGGTCCCACATTCCCGGGAATTCCGGCTCCAATCCCAGCTCCGTCCCTGCCCCTGATTCCCAACATTCCCAGGAATTCCGGCTCCCACATTCCCGGGAATTCCGGCTCCAATCCCAGCTCCGTCCCTTCCCGTGATCCCCAACATTCCTGGGAATTCAGGGTTCCAACATTCCCAGGAATTCCAGCTCCAATCCCAACCCCATCCCTTCCCCTGTTCCCCAACATTCCCAGGAATTCCGGCTCCAATCCCAGCTCCGTCCCTGCCCCTGATTCCCAACATTCCCAGGAATTCCGGCTCCCACATTCCCGGGAATTCCGGCTCCAATCCCAGCTCCATCCTTGCCCCTGATTCCCAACATTCCCGGGAATTCCGGCTCCCCCATTCCCCCCTGAAAACCGGGATCCCCCCTCCATTCCCGGGAATTCCAGGTCCCACATTCCCGGGAATTCCGGCTCCAATCCCAGCTCCGTCCCTGCCCCTGATTCCCAACATTCCCAGGAATTCCGGCTCCCACATTCCCGGGAATTCCGGCTCCAATCCCAGCTCCGTCCTTGCCCCTGATTCCCAACGTTCCCGGGAATTCCGGCTCCCACATTCCCGGGAATTCCGGCTCCAATCCCAGCTCCGTCCCTGCCCCTGATTCCCAACATTCCCAGGAATTCCGTCTCCCCCATTCCCGGGACTTCCAGCTCCAATCCCACCTCCATCCCTTCCCCTGTTCCCCAACATTCCTGGGAATTCCGGCTCCAATCCCAGCTCCATCCTTGCCCCTGATTCCCAACATTCCCGGGAATTCCGGCTCCCCCATTCCCCCCTGAAAACCGGGATCCCCCCTCCATTCCCGGGAATTCCAGGTCCCACATTCCCGGGAATTCCGGCTCCAATCCCAGCTCCGTCCCTGCCCCTGATTCCCAACATTCCCAGGAATTCCGGCTCCCACATTCCCGGGAATTCCAGCTCCAATCCCAGCTCCATCCCTGCCCCAGCTCCCCAACATTCCCAGGAATTCCGTCTCCCCCATTCCTGGGAATTCCAGCTCCAATCCCAGCTCCATCCTTGCCCCTGATTCCCAACATTCCCGGGAATTCCGGCTCCCACATTCCCAGGAATTCCGGCTCCAATCCCAGCTCCGTCCCTGCCCGATTCCCAACATTCCCGGGAATTCCAGCTCCCCATTCCCGGGAATTCCGGCTCCAATCCCAGCTCCGTCCCTGCCCGATTCCCAACATTCCCGGGAATTCCAGCTCCCCATTCCCGGGAATTCCAGCTCCAATCCCAGCTCCATCCCTTCCCCTGCTCCCCAACATTCCCAGGAATTCCAGCTCCCCCATTCTCAGGAATTCCAGCTCCCCCAGCATTCCCGAGAATTCCGGCTCCCCATTCCCGGGAATTCCAGCTCCTCCAGCATTCCCAGGAATTCCAGCTCCCCCAGCATTCCCGAGAATTCCGGCTCCCCATTCCCGGGAATTCCAGCTCCTCCAGCATTCCCAGGAATTCCACGTCCCCCATTCCCGAGAATTCCAGCTCCCCCATTCCCAGGAATTCCAGCTCCCCCAGCATTCCCGGGAATTCCGGCTCCCACATTCCCAGGAATTCCAGCTCCCCCAGCATTCCCAGGAATTCCACGTCCCCCATTCCCGAGAATTCCAGCTCCCCCATTCCCAGGAATTCCAGCTCCCCCAGCATTCCCGGGAATTCCGGCTCCCCCAGCATTCCCGGGAATCCTCCCTTCCCGCAGGCCGGCGGAGGTGAACCGGATCCTTCTGGAGTGGCTGCAGCAGCTGCCCCCGGCTCCCGCTCTTCCCGGGAATTCCAAGCTTTGAGCGGGAATCTTCGCCCTCGGGAATTCCCCTCCCCCCTCGGATTTGCGCCTTTTCCGGAGGAATTTTTTCGGCCCCTTTGGAATTCGATTTCCCCGCCTTGGGGTGGGAATTGGGAAAAATTCCCGGGAAAAAAATCCCGGGAGTTGGGGTTTGTTGTTGTTGTTGTTTTGGTGGGAATTTTTGGGCTTTGGGAAGAGAGTTTGGGGTGGGAGCCGTCCTCGGCTTCTGGGAATCGTCCCCTGACCCCATTCCGGGCCTTTTCCTGGAGAATCCGGGAAGTTTTTCATGGAATTCTTGATAATCTAGAATCAATAATTAATAATTAATAAGCTAGACTCGAGAATCAAAAATTAATCATTATTAATAATCGATCGTTGCTAATCAGTAACCAATAATTAATCAATAATAATAATCATTAATACGCTAGAATCGAGAATCAAAAATTATTCATTATTAATAATCCGTAGTCGCTAATCAGCAACCAATAATTAATCAATAATAAATAATAATAAATAATAAGCTATAATCGATAATCAAAAATTAATCCTTATTAATAATCGATCGTCGTTAATCAGTAACCAATAATTAATCAATAATAAATAATAATAATTAATAAGCTATAATTGACAGTCAAAAATTAATCATTATTAATAATTGATCGTCGCTAAGCAGCAACCAATAATCAATAATCCAGCATAATAATAAGCTGTAATGGATAATCAAAAATTAATCCTTATTAATAATCGATCGTCATTAATCAGCAACCGATAATTAATCAATAGTCAATAATAATCATTAATGAGCTATAATCGACAATCAAAATTAATTATTATTAATAATCGATTGTCATTAATCAGCAACCAATAATCAATAATAATAATAATTAATAAGCTATAATCGATAATCAAGATTAATCATTATTAATAATTGATAGTCGCTAATCAGTAACCAATAATTAATCAATAATAAATTATAATCATTCCTCAAATTCCCCAAAAATTCCCAAACAATTCCCCCAAAATTCCCAAAGAATTCCTGAAAAATTCCCAAGCGATTCCCAAAAAATACCCAAAGAATTCCTGAAAAATTCCCAAAGAATTCCCCAGAAAATTCCCAAAGAATTCCCCCAAAATTCCCGACAAAAGTCCCAAATAATTTCCAAATAATTCCCAAATAATTCCCAAAAAAATTCCCAAAGAATTCCCAAAAAAGTCCCCTAAGAATTCCCAAATAATTCCTGAAATATTCCCAAACAATTCCCCCCAAATTCCCAAACAAGTCCCCAAAATTCCCAAAGAATTCCCCAAAAATTCCCACATAATTCCCAAAAAAGTCCCCTGAGAATTCCCAAATAATTCCTGGAAAATTAAAAAAAAAAAGATTCCCAAAGAATTCCTGAAAACTTCCCAAAAAAATTCCCCAAAAAATTCCCTTTGAAAGTCCCAAATAAATCCTGTAGAATTCCCGAAGAATTCCTGAAAACTTCCCAAAGAATTCCCAAAGAATTCCTGAAAACTTCCCCAAGAATTCCCCCCAAAATTCCCAAATAATTCCTGAAAAATTCCAAAAAAGTCCAAAAAACATCCCAAAATAATTCCCAAAAATTCCCAAAAAATTCCCAAAAAATTCCCAAAATAATTCCCAAATAATTCCCAAAAAATTCCAAAAAAAATTCCGAAATGATTCCCCAAAATTTCCCAAATAAATCCCGAAAAAGTCCCTTAAGAATTCTCAAAGAATTCCCAAAAAATTCAAAAAAGAATTCCCTACGAATTCTTGAAAACTTCCCCAAAAAATTCCCAAAGAATTCCTGAAAAATTCCCAAATAAATCCCGAATAATTCCCCAAAAAAATCCCAAAACAATTCCTGAAAAGTTCCCAAACGATTCCCAGAAATTCCCCCCAAAATTCCCAAAGAATTCCCGGAAAATCCCCCAAAAATATTCCCAAGTATCTCCCTAATCCTGAAAAAAATTCCCAAATAAATCCCAAAAAAGTCCCTAAAGAATTCCCAAAGAATGGGAGCCGGGAACTGGGAATGGGAACTGGGAATGGGGGATGGGATTGGGAATGTGGGAATGGGGGATTGGGAGCTGGGAATTTGGGAATGGGAACTGGGAATGGGAACTGGGAATGGAGGATGGGAACTGGGAATGGGAACTGGGAATGGGATCTGGGAATTTGGGATTGGGAATTGGGATCTGGGATTAAGGACCGGAATCGAGGAATGGGGGAGTGGGAATCTGGGAATGGGATCTGGGAATGCGGGGTTGGGAATTCGGGATTGGGATCTGGGAATGCGGGACTGGGAATTGGGAATGGGATCTGGGGATGGGATCCGGGACTGGGATCCAGGAATGGGACCTGGGTTTGGGATCTGGGAATGGGATCTGGGAATTCGGGATTGGGATCTGGGACTGGGAATTGGAACTGGGATCTGGGAATGGGATCTGGGAACGGGGGACTGGGAATTTGGGATTGGGATCTGGGAATGGGAACTGGGAATTTGGGACTGGGAATTGGGAATGGGAGCTGGGAATGGGATCTGGGATAAAGGATTGGAATCAGGGAATGGGGGATTGGGAATGGGGGATGGGAATGTGGGAATGGGAACTGGGAATGGGGAATTCGGGATTGGGAACTGGGACTGGGAATTGGGATTGGGATCTGGGATTGGGATTGGAATTGAGGAATGGGGGAGTGGGAATGGGGGATGGGAATCTGGGAATGCGGGGTTGGGAATTGGGATTGGGATCTGGGAATGGGGGACTGGGAATGGGGGACTGGGAATGGGGGACTGGGAATTGGGAATGGGAGCTGGGGATGGGATCCGGGATTGGGATCCGGGAATGGGACCTGGGTTTGGGATCTGGGGATTTGGGATTGGGATCTGGGATGTGGATCTCGGAATGGGATCTGGGAATGGGAATTCGGGATTGGGATCTGGGACTGGGAATTGGAACTGGGATCTGGGAATGGGGGACTGGGAATTGGAACTGGGATCTGGGAATGGGAACTGGGAATGGGGGATTGGGAGCTGGGAATTTGGGAATAGGATCTGGGAATGGGAACTGGGAATGGAGGATGGGAACTGGGAATTCAGGACTGGGAATTGGGATTGGGAGGTGGGATCTGGGATTGGAATCGGGGAATGGGGGACTGGGAATGGGGGATGGGAATGTGGGAATGTGGGAATGGGATCTGGGAATTCGGGATTGGGAATTGGGATCTGGGATTAAGGATTGGAATCAAGGAATGGGGGATTGGGAATTGGGATTGGGAATATGGGAATGTGGGAATGGGATCTGGGGATTTGGGATCTGGGATTAAGGACCGGAATCGAGGAATGGGGGAGTGGGAATGGGGGATGGGAATCTGGGAATGCGGGACTGGGAATTGGGATTGGGATCTGGGAATGGGGGACTGGGAATTGGGAATGGGAGCTGGGATTGGGATCTGGGAATGGGATCTGGGGATTTGGGATCTGGGATTAAGGACTGGAATCGAGGAATGGGGATTGGGAATGGGGGATGGGAATCTGGGAATGCGGGACTGGGAATTTGGGATTGGGAGCTGGGAATGCGGGGTTGGGAACGCAGGACTGGGAATTCGGGGTTAGGAATTCAGGATTGGGATCTGGGATTGGGATCTGGGATTAAGGATCGGAATCGAGGAATGTGGGATTGGGAATGTGGGGATTTGGGATTGGGATATGGGATGTGGATCTCGGAATGGGATCTGGGAATGTGGGGTTGGGAATTTGGGATTGGGAACTGGGATTGGGATCTGGGAATGGGGGACTGGGAATTGGAACTGGGATCTGGGATGGGGAACTGGGAACGTGGGATCTGGGGATTTGGGACCTGGGATTAAGGACTGGAATTGAGGAATGGGGGATTGGGAATGTGGGAATTTGGGGCTGGGAATTTGGGATTGGGATCTGGGAATTGGGATTGGGAATGGGGGATTCGGAACTGGGAATGAGGCATTGGGAATTGGGATTGGGAATATGGGAATGTGGGAATGGGATCTGGGAATTCGGGATTGGGATCTGGGAATTGGGATTGGGAATTGGGATCTGGGATTAAGGACCGGAATCGAGGAATGGGGGAGTGGGAATGGGGGATGGGAATCTGGGAATGCGGGACTGGGAATTGGGATTGGGATCTGGGAATGGGGGACTGGGAATTGGGAATGGGATCTGGGGATGGGGGACTGGGAATTGGGAATGGGATCTGGGGATGGGATCCGGGACTGGGATCCAGGAATGGGACCTGGGTTTGGGATCTGGGAATGGGATCTGGGAATTCTGGATTGGAATCTGGGACTGGGAATTGGAACTGGGATCTGGGAATGGGATCTGGGAACGTGGGACTGGGAATTTGGGATTGGGATCTGGGAATGGGAACTGGGAATTTGGGACTGGGAATTGGGAATGGGAGCTGGGAATGGGGGATTGGGATAAAGGATTGGAATCAGGGAATGGGGGATTGGGAATGGGGGATGGGAATGTGGGAATGGGAACTGGGAATGGGGAATTCGGGATTGGGAACTGGGACTGGGAATTGGGATTGGGATCTGGGATTGGGATTGGAATTGAGGAATGGGGGACTGGGAATGGGGGACTGGGAATTGGGAATGGGAGCTGGGGATGGGATCCGGGATTGGGATCCAGGAATGGGACCTGGGTTTGGCATCTGGGGATTTGGGATTGGGATCTGGGATGTGGATCTCGGAATGGGATCTGGGAATGGGAATTGGGAATTTGGGACTGGGAATTGGGAATGGGATCTGGGGATGGGGGACTGGGAATTGGGAATGGGATCTGGGGATGGGATCCGGGACTGGGATCCAGGAATGGGACCTGGGTTTGGGATCTGGGAATGGGATCTGGGAATTCTGGATTGGAATCTGGGACTGGGAATTGGAACTGGGATCTGGGAATGGGATCTGGGAACGTGGGACTGGGAATTTGGGATTGGGATCTGGGAATGGGAACTGGGAATTTGGGACTGGGAATTGGGAATGGGAGCTGGGAATGGGATCTGGGATAAAGGATTGGAATCAGGGAATGGGGGATTGGGAATGGGGGATGGGAATGTGGGAATGGGAACTGGGAATGGGGAATTCGGGATTGGGAACTGGGACTGGGAATTGGGATTGGGATCTGGGATTGGGATTGGAATTGAGGAATGGGGGACTGGGAATGGGGGACTGGGAATTGGGAATGGGAGCTGGGGATGGGATCCGGGATTGGGATCCAGGAATGGGACCTGGGTTTGGCATCTGGGGATTTGGGATTGGGATCTGGGATGTGGATCTCGGAATGGGATCTGGGAATGGGAATTCGGGATTGGGATCTGGGACTGGGAATTGGGACTGGGATCTGGGAATGGGGGACTGGGAATTGGAACTGGGATCTGGGAATGGGAACTGGGAATGGGGGATTGGGAGCTGGGAATTTGGGAATAGGATCTGGGAATGGGAACTGGGAATGGAGGATGGGAACTGGGAATTCAGGACTGGGAATTGGGATTGGGAGGTGGGATCTGGGATTGGAATCGGGGAATGGGGGACTGGGAATGGGGGATGGGAATGTGGGAATGTGGGAATGGGATCTGGGAATTCGGGATTGGGAATTGGGATCTGGGATAAAGGATTGGAATCGGGGAATGGGGGACTGGGAATGGGGGATGGGAATGTGGGAATGGGATCTGGGAATGGGAACTGGGAATGGGGAATTCGGGGTCTGGGATTAGGGATTGGAATCAGGGAATGGGGGATCGGGACTGGGGGATGGGAATGTGGGAATGCAGGACTGGGAACTGGGATAGAGAGCGGGGAATGGGATCTGGGATTGGGATCTGGGAATGGGATCTGGGAATTCGGGATCTGGGATTAAGGATTGGAATCAAGGAATAGGGGATTGGGAATGTGGGAATTTGGGGCTGGGAATTTGGGATTGGGATCTGGGAATTGGGATTGGGAATGGGGGATTCGGAACTGGGAATGAGGCATTGGGAATTGGGATTGGGAATATGGGAATGTGGGAATGGGATCTGGGAATTGGGATTGGGAATTGGGATCTGGGATCTGGGAATTTGGGATTGGGATTGGCATCTGGGAACGGGGGACTGGGAATTTGGGATTGGGAGCTGGGAATGGGGGACTGGGAATTGGGAATGGGAGCTGGGATTGGGAACTGGGATAAAGGATTGGAATCGGGGAATGGGGGACTGGGAATGGGGGATGGGAATGTGGGAATGTGGGAATGGGATCTGGGAATTCGGGATTGGGAATTGGGATCTGGGATTAAGGATTGGAATCAAGGAATGGGGGATTGGGAATTGGGATTGGGAATATGGGAATGTGGGAATGGGATCTGGGGATTTGGGATCTGGGATTAAGGACCGGAATCGAGGAATGGGGGAGTGGGAATCTGGGAATGGGATCTGGGAATGCGGGGTTGGGAATTTGGGATTGGGATCTGGGAATGGGGGATTGGGAATGGGGGATTGGGAAGGAGATACGGTCCTGTGGGAATGGGATCGGGATTGGGATTGGGAATGGGGATTGGGAATTGGGATTGGGAATATGGGAATGTGGGAATGGGAATTTGGGATTGGGATCTGGGACTGGGGATTGGGATCTGGGATTGGGATCTGGGAATGTGGGATTGAGAATCAAGGAATGGGGGTTTGGGAATGTGGGAATTTGGGGCTGGGAATTTGGGATTGGGATCTGGGAATTGGGATTGGGAATTGGGATCTGGGATTAAGGACTGGAATCGAGGAATGGGGGAGTGGGAATCTGGGAATGGGATCTGGGAATGGGGGACTGGGAATTTGGGATTGGGAACTGGGGATGGGATCTGGGTTTGGGATCTGGGAATTTGGGATTGGGATCTGGGAATGGGAATTGGAACTGGGATCTGGGATTGGGATCTGGGAACGTGGGACTGGGAATTGGGAATGGGAGCTGGGGATGGGATCCAGGATTGGGATCTGGGTTTGGATCCGGGAATGGGATCCGGGAATGGGATCTGGGATCGGGATCCGGGATGGGGAAGCGCCTTGGGGAAGGAATTCTCCCGGAAGAGAAGCGGGAACGGGAGCCTTGGGAGGAGCGAGGAATAAAAAACTTCCCCGGCTGAAATTCCCGAGTTTTTCTTTTCCATGGAGAAAGAAGAGGGAAATTCCCGCCGGGAACGGCTCCCGGAATTCCCGCTCCAGGCGGGATTTGGGAAGGGGCAGAAATTTGGGAATCCGTTGGAATTCGGGAATTCCTCGGGATTTGGGAAGCGCGGCTGCCTGGGAATCTTGGGAATGTGGAAATGCCAGGATTGGAATCGGGAATGGGCCAGAAATTCGGGAATTCCTCGGGATTTGGGAAGCGGGATTTGGGAAAATGTTGGGATTTGGGAATGAGAAGAACTTTGGGAATGGCCTGGAAATTTTGGGAATTCCTCAGGATTCGGGAACGCGCTGGAATTTGGGAAGAGCGATTTGGGAGCAGATCGGAATTCGGGAATGAGCGGAAATTTGGGAATGGCCGGAAATTCAGGAATTCCTCGGGATTTGGGAAGGGATGGAAATCTGGGAATGGGCGGGAGTTTGGGAATCCGTTGGAATTCGGGAATTCCTCGGGATTTGGGAATAGCAGCTGCCTGGGAATCTTGGGAATGTGGAAATGCCAGGATTGGAATCGGGAATGGCCCGGAAATTCGGGAATGGCCGGAAATTCGGGAATTCCTCGGGATTTGGGAATTCTCTGGGGGCTGGCAACGGCAACCTGGGAAGGCTCCGGGAATTCGGAATTTCCCGCGATTTGGGAACGATTTGGGATTTGGGAATGGCCGGAAATTTGGGAATGGCCGGAAATTTGGGAATGGCCGGAAAGTCGGGATTTCCTCGGGATTTTGGGAACCCTCGGACTCCAGGGGCTGCAGAACCTTCGGGAATTCCCCGAAATCCCGGGAATTCGGAGCCGTCCCGTCCCTCCCCCCAGCTCTGTTAATGGATAATCCCAAGGAATTTTTTGGGATGAATTCCCGACCTTTGCTCGGCCTTTGGAGCCGCAGGGATCCAATCGCAAGCCGGGAATGTCGGGAGATGATCCCGGCGTTTGCTCAGGATTTGGGGATGGGCCAGAGGTCCAAAAACCTCGGAAAAATCCTGGAAAAACCTTGGGAAAAGCTCGGGAATGCTCGGGGCTCCCTCCCGGCCACGATCCCGCTCCCGGCCGTGAACTCCGGGGATTTTCCAGCGGCAAAAATTCCTGGGATTTGGGGCTTCGGATCCCGGGTTTCTCTCGCCAGAGGATCCCGGGAAAAGCGGCCGCTCCTGGAAGCTTCTCCAGGGCCTCGCTGCGTTCCCGGGGCGTGGAAATTCCCAAAATTCCCGCAATTCCCGCAATTCCCGCAATTCCCGCTTTTCCCGCTTTTCGGCTCCCGGAGCCGAATCCCCATCGGCTCCCGGAGCCCGCCTGGAAAATCCACAGCTCCCATTGCTGGGTCCCTGTCCCAGCTCCCAGTCCCAGTTCCCAGTCCCAGTTCCCAGTTCCCAGTTCCCAATCCCAGATCCCATTCCTGGATCCCATTCCCCAGTTCCCAATCCCAGCTCCCAATCCACAATTCCCAATCCCAGACCCAGTTCCCATTCCCAGTTCCCAATCCTGGATCCCGATCCCAGTTCCCATTCCCAGTTCCCATCCCCCAATCCCAGTTCCCAATCCCAGTTCCCAGTTCCCCTTTTCCCAGGAATTCTCTGCCTGGGACCCTCCCCAAATCCCAAAATCTTTGGAATTTTTCCCTCTTTCCCCCTTTTCCCAGGAGTTCTCTGCCCCAAACCCCTCCCTGTGCTCCCCAAATCCCAAAATCCTTGGAATTTCTGGGATATGGGACCCCAGGATCCCGGAATTCCCTGCCTGAATCCCAAAATCCTTGGAATTTCCCCCTCTTCCCCTCTTTTCCCAGGAATTCCCTCCCCAAATTCCCCAAAATCTTTGGAATTTCCCCCTCTTTCCCCCCTTTCCCAGGAATTCCCTGCCTGAACCCCAAAATCCTTGGAATTTTTCCCTCTTTTCCCAGCAATTCCCATCCCCAACCCCTCCCTCAGCTCCTCAAATCCCAAAGTCCTTGGAATTTCTGGGATATGGGACCCCAGGATCCCGGAATTCCCTGCCTGAATCCCAAAATCCTTGGAATTTTTCCCTCTTTTCCCAGGAATCCCCATCCCCAACCCCTCCCTGGGACCCTCCCCAAATCCCAAAATCCTTGGAATTTCCCCCTCTTTCCCCCTTTTCCCAGGAATTCCCTCCCCAAACCCCAAAATCCGTGGAATTTTTCCCTCTTTTCCCAGGAATTCCCTCCCCAAATTCCCCAAAATCCTTGGAATTTTTCCCCTCTTCCTCCCTTTCCCAGCAATTCCCTCCCCAAATTCCCCAAAATCTTTGGAATTTTTCCCTCTTTCCCGCTTTTCCCAGGAATTCCCTCCCCAAATTCCCCAAAATCTTTGGAATTTTTCCCTCTTTCCCCCTTTTCCCAGGAGTTCTCTGCCCCAAACCCCTCCCTGTGCTCCCCAAATCCCAAAATCCTTGGAATTTCTGGGATATGGGACCCCAGGATCCCGGAATTCCCTGCCTGAATCCCAAAATCCTTGGAATTTCCCCCTCTTCCCCTCTTTTCCCAGGAATTCCCTCCCCAAATTCCCCAAAATCCTTGGAATTTCCCCCTCTTCCCCCCTTTTCCCAGGAATTCTCTCCCCAAACCCCAAAATCCGTGGAATTTTTCCCTCTTTTCCCAGGAATTCCCTGCCTGAATCCCAAAATCCGTGGAATTTTTCCCTCTTTTCCCAGGAATTCCCTGCCCAAACCCCAAAATCCTTGGAATTTTTCCCCCTTTCCCCCCTTTCCCAGGAATTCCCTGCCTGAACCCCAAAATCCTTGGAATTTTTCCCTCTTTTCCCAGGAATCCCCATCCCCAACCCCTCCCTGAGCTCCCCAAATCCTTGGAATTTTTCCCTCTCTTCCCCCCTTTTCCCAACCTTTCCCCAGCCGAGCACCCTCCCAAGAGACTCGGAATCCTTGGAATTCCCGCCTCCCTGTGCTCCCCTCCTCCCGCTGGAATGTGGCAATTCCCAGGGGGCAGAGCTCATCCTCCTTTTCCTGCCATTCCCGGGAATTTCCTGCCTCGCCTGCCAGCCCCGAATCCCTCGGGATCGCCCCGACATTCCCACCGGGAATTCCCCCAGCGCCTCCAGAGGGGCGGCAGCCATGGTGAGCAGGATCCCGAGGGGTTCTTCCCGGTTTTTTTTTGGTTGGGGGGGGGGGGGGGGGGGTTGGATGTGGATTTGGGAATTGGGGAGGGATTTGGGGAATTGGGGAGGGATTTGGGGTCGGGAATTGGGGAATTGGGGTCGGGATTTGGGAATTGGGGAGGGATTTGGGGTCGGGATTTGAGGATTTGGGGAATTGGGGTTGGGATTTGGGGAATTGGGGTCGGGATTTGGGAATTGGGGAAGGATTTGGGGTCGGGATTTGGGGATTTGGGGTCGGGATTTGGGGTCGGGATTTGGGATTTGGGGATTTGGGGTTGGGATTTGGGGTCGGGATTTCGGGAATGTGGGGAGGGATTTGGGGATTTGGGGTCGGGATTTGGGGTCGGGATTTGGGGTCGGGATTTGGGAATTGGGGAGGGATTTGGGGTCGGGATTTGGGGATTTGGGGTCGGGAATTGGGGAATGTGGGAGGGATTTGGGGTCGGGATTTGGGGATTTGGGGTCGGGAATTGGGGTCGGGATTTGGGGTCGGGATTTGGGGTCGGGATTTGGGAATTCGGGTCGGGAATTGGGGAATTGGGGTCGGGATTTGGGGTCGGCATTTGGGGTCGGCATTTGGGGATTTGGGGTCGGGATTTGGGGAATTGGGGTCGGGAATTGGGGTCGGGATTTGGGGAATTGGGGAGAGATTTGGAGTCGGGATTTGGGAATAGGGGAGGGATTTGGGGTCGGGATTTGGGGATTTGGGGTCGGGATTTGGGGATTTGGGGATTTGGGGAATGTGGGAGGGATTTGGGGAATTGGGGAGGGATTTGGGGTCGGGATTTGGGGTCGGGATTGGGGAATTGGGGAGGGATTTGGGGTCGGGATTTGGGGAACTGGGGTCGGGAATTGGGGTCGGGATTTGGGGTCAGGATTTGAGGATTTGGGGAATTGGGATTTGGGGTCGGGATTTGGGGATTTGGGGTTGGGATTTGGGGAATTGGGGATTTGGGGTTGGGATTTGGGGTCGGGATTTCGGGAATGTGGGGAGGGATTTGGGGTCGGGATTTGGGGAATTGGGGATTTCGGGAATGTGGGGAGGGATTTGGGGTCAGGATTTGGGGAATTGGGTCGGGATTTGGGGAATTGGGGTCGGGATTTGGGGAATTGGGGTCGGGATTTGGGGATTTGGGAATTGGGGATTTGGGGTCGGGATTTGGGGTCGGGATTTGGGGGGGGGTTCGGATGTGGATTTGGGAATCGAAATCTCCCCCCCCTCCCCCCCCCGGGATGAATCCACCTCGCTGGGAATTTTTTCCCAAGTTTTTCCCCCTCCAATCCAAAAAAATCCCCGGATTTTGGGGGTTTTTGGGGTTTTTTTCCCAGTTTTTGCTGCTTTTGGGATTTCTCAGGGATTTGGGAAGCGGCTGCTCCCCCTCCCCCTCCCCCTCCCCCCCTTCCCAAGGATCCCGGGGGTTTTTTTGGGATGTTTGGAATCGCTTCCCGAAATTCCCGACCCCTGGGAAGGGGGGGGAGGGGGGGAGGAGCTGTCCCTGGGGTTTGGGATGAGCGGGAAAAGGGTCGGGATTTGGGAAATTAGGGAGGGATTTGGGGATTTGGGGATTTGGGGATTTGGGGATTTGGGGTCGGGATTTGGGAATTGGGTCGGGATTTGGGAATTGGGGTCGGGATTTGGGGTCGGGATTTGGGGAACTGGGGTCGGGATTTGGGGTCGGGAATTGGGGTCGGGATTTGGGGATTTGGGGTCGGGATTTGGGGATTTGGGGTCGGGATTTGGGGTCGGGATTTGGGGAATGTGGGGAGGGATTTGGGGTCGGGATTTGGGATTTGGGGTCGGGATTTGGGGAATGTGGGAGGGATTTGGGGTCGGGATTTGGGGATTTGGGGTCGGGATTTGGGAATTGGGGTCGGGATTTGGGGTCGGGATTTGGGGTCAGGATTTGAGGATTTGGGGAATTGGGATTTGAGGTCGGGATTTGGGGATTTGGGGTTGGGATTTGGGGAATGTGGGGAGGGATTTGGGGAATTGGGGAATTGGGGTCGGGATTTGGGGATTTGGGGATTTCGGGAATGTGGGGAGGGATTTGGGGTCGGGATTTGGGGAATTGGGTCGGGATTTGGGGAATTGGGGTCGGGATTTGGGAATTGGGGATTTGGGGTCGGGATTTGGGAATTGGGTCGGGATTTGGGGTCGGGATTTGGGGGGGGGTCGGATGTGGATTTGGGAATCGAAATCTCCCCCCCCTCCCCCCCCCGGGATGAATCCACCTCGCTGGGAATTTTTTCCCAAGTTTTCCCCCCTCCAATCCAAAAAAATCCCCGGATTTTGGGGGGTTTTGGGGGTTTTTTTCCCAGTTTTTGCTGCTTTTGGGATTTCTCAGGGATTTGGGAAGCGGCTGCTCCCCCTCCCCCTCCCCCCCCCCTTCCCAAGGATCCCGGGGGTTTTTTTGGGATGTTTGGAATCGCTTCCCGAAATTCCCGAGCCCTGGGAAGGGGGGGGAGGGGGGGAGGAGCTGTCCCTGGGGTTTGGGATGAGCGGGAAAAGGGTCGGGATTTGGGAAATTAGGGTCGGGATTTGGGGATTTGGGGATTTGGGGATTTGGGGTCGGGATTTGGGGAATGTGGGAGGGATTTGGGGTCGGGATTTGGGAATTGGGGAGGGATTTGGGGTTGGGATTTGGGGATTTGGGGTCGGGATTTGGGGAATTGGGGAGGGATTTGGGGTCGGGATTTGGGGTTGGGATTTGGGGATTTGGGGTCGGGATTTGGGGAATTGGGGAGGGATTTGGGGTCGGGATTTTGGGTCGGGATTTGGGGATTTGGGGATTTGGGGTCGGGATTTGGGGTCGGGATTTGGGGTCGGGATTTGGGGTCGGGATTTGGGAATTGGGGAGGGATTTTGGGTCGGGATTTTGGGTCGGGATTTGGGGTCGGGATTTGGGGATTTGGGGATTTGGGGTCGGGATTTTGGGTCGGGATTTGGGGTCGGGATTTGGGGAATGTGGGGAGGGATTTGGGGTCGGGATTTGGGATTCGGGATTTGGGGTCGGGATTTGGGGAATTGGGGAGGGATTTGGGGTCGGGATTTGGGGATTTGGGGATTTGGGGTCGGGATTTGGGAATTGGGTCGGGATTTGGGGTCGGGATTTGGGGAACTGGGGTCGGGAATTGGGGTCGGGATTTGGGGGTCAGGATTTGAGGATTTGGGGAATTGGGATTTGAGGTCGGGAATTGGGGATTTGGGGTCGGGATTTCGGGAATGTGGGGAGGGATTTGGGGTCGGGATTTGGGGAATTGGGGTCGGGATTTGGGGTCGGGAATTGGGGTCGGGATTTGGGATTTGGGGTCGGGATTTGGGGTCGGGATTTGGGGATTTGGGGTCGGGATTTGGGGTCGGGATTTGGGGGGGGGTTCGGATGTGGATTTGGGAATCGAAATCTCCCCCCCCTCCCCCCCCCGGGATGAATCCACCTCGCTGGGAATTTTTTCCCAAGTTTTCCCCCCTCCAATCCAAAAAAATCCCCGGATTTTGGGGGTTTGTGGCGTTTTTTTCCCAGTTTTTGCTGCTTTTGGGATTTCTCAGGGATTTGGGAAGCGGCTGCTCCCCCTCCCCCTCCCCCTCCCCCCCTTCCCAAGGATCCCGGGGGTTTTTTTGGGATGTTTGGAATCGCTTCCCGAAATTCCCGAGCCCTGGGAAGGGGGGGGGAGGGGGGGAGGAGCTGTCCCTGGGGTTTGGGATGAGCGGGAAAAGGGTCGGGATTTGGGAAATTAGGGAGGGATTTGGGGATTTGGGGATTTGGGGATTTGGGGATTTGGGGTCGGGATTTGGGAATTGGGTCGGGATTTGGGAATTGGGGTCGGGATTTGGGGTCGGGATTTGGGGAACTGGGGTCGGGATTTGGGGTCGGGAATTGGGGTCGGGATTTGGGGATTTGGGGTCGGGATTTGGGGATTTGGGGTCGGGATTTGGGGTCGGGATTTGGGGAATGTGGGGAGGGATTTGGGGTTGGGATTTGGGGAACTGGGGTCGGGAATTGGGGTCGGGATTTGGGGTCAGGATTTGAGGATTTGGGGAATTGGGATTTGGGGTCGGGATTTGGGGAGGGATTTGGAGTCGGGATTTGGGAATAGGGGAGGGATTTGGGGTCGGGATTTGGGGATTTGGGGATTTGGGGAATGTGGGAGGGATTTGGGGATTTGGGGTCGGGATTTGGGGATTTGGGGTCGGGATTTGGGGATTTGGGGTCGGGATTTGGGGTCGGGATTTGGGGGGTCGGATGTGGATTTGGGAATCGAAATCTCCCCCCCCTCCCCCCCCCGGGATGAATCCACCTCGCTGGGAATTTTTTCCCAAGTTTTCCCCCCTCCAATCCAAAAAAATCCCCGGATTTTGGGGGTTTTTGGGGTTTTTTTCCCAGTTTTTGCTGCTTTTGGGATTTCTCAGGGATTTGGGAAGCGGCTGCTCCCCCTCCCCCTCCCCCTCCCCCCCCCCTTCCCAAGGATCCCGGGGGTTTTTTTGGGATGTTTGGAATCGCTTCCCGAAATTCCCGAGCCCTGGGAAGGGGGGGGAGGGGGGGAGGAGCTGTCCCTGGGGTTTGGGATGAGCGGGAAAAGGGTCGGGATTTGGGAAATTAGGGTCGGGATTTGGGGATTTGGGGATTTGGGGTCGGGATTTGGGGTCGGGATTTGGGGTCGGGATTTGGGGTCGGGATTTGGGGAATGTGGAGTTGGGGAGGGATTTGGGGTCGGGATTTGGGGTCAGGATTTGGGAATTGTGGAGTTGGGGAGGGATTTGGGGTCGGGATTTGGGGAATTGGGGTCGGGATTTGGGGATTTGGGGTCGGGATTTGGGGTCGGGATTTGGGGTCGGGATTTGGGATTTGGGGTCGGGATTTGGGAATTGGGGTCGGGATTTGGGGCTGGGATTTGGGATTTGGGGTCGGGATTTGGGATTTGGGGTCGGGATTTGGGGTCTGGAATTTGGGATTTGGGGTCTGGGATTTGGGAATTATTCCCTGGAGCCAAGGTGGGGGTGGGAGAAGGAAGGGAAGGAGATGGGATCAGAGCCCAGGGGGTGATCCCGATCCCGGTGGGATCGACTCCAACCCCTCCAGATTCCCACGGGATGATCCCAATCCCAGCTGGATCGGCTCCAGCCCCTGCAGATTCCCCTGGGACGATCCCGATCCCAATGGGATCAGCTCCAGCCCCTCTGGATTCCCTTGGGATGATCCCGATCCCTTTGGGATCGACTCCAGCCCCTCTGGATCACCCTCTGGATTCCCACAGGATGGGATCCAGCACCCCTGGGATGATCCCCATCCCAGTGGGATCGGCTCCAGCCCCTGCAGATTCCCCTGGGATGATCCCAATCCCATTGAGATCTAACCCTGTGGGATGGGATCTGGACCCCTCTGGATTCCCATGGGATGATCCCAATCCCAGTGGGATCGGCTCCAGCCCCTCTGGATCACCCTCTGGATTCCACAGGATGGGATCCAGCACCCACAGAATGATCCCAATCCCTTTGGGATCAACTCCAACCCTCTCTGGATTCCCCTGGGATGATCCCGATCCCTTTGGGATCAACTCCAACCCTCTCTGGATTCCCCTGGGATGATCCCGATCCCAGTGGGATCAGCTCCAGCCCCTCTGGATTCCCATAGAATTCCTTTTGGAATTTCCCATGGATTCCCTTTGGGATCAACTCCAGCCCCCTCTGGATGCCCACAGAATGATCCCAATCCCAATGGGATCAGCTCCAGCCCCTCCAGATTCCCATGGGATGATCCCGATCCCATTGAGATCTAACCCTGTGGGATGGGATCTGGACCCCTCTGGATTCCCATGGGATGATCCCAATCCCAGTGGGATCGGCTCCAGCCCCCTCTGGATCACCCTCTGGATTCCACAGGATGGGATCCAGCACCCACAGGATGATCCCAATCCGTTTGGGATCGCCTCCAGCCTCTCTGGATTCCCTTGGGATGATCCCGATCCCTTTGGGATCCACTCCAACCCTCTCTGGATCCCCATGGGATGATCCCAATCCCAATAGGATCGGCTCCAGCCCCTCTGGATCACCCTCTGGATTCCACAGGATGGGATCCAGCACCCACAGAATGATCCCAATCCCTTTGGGATCGACTCCAGCCCCTCCAGATCCCCATGGGATGATCCCAATCCCAATGGGATTGACTCCAGCCCCCTCCGGATTCCCTTGGGATGATCCCAATCCCTATGGATCAACTCCAGCCCCTCCAGATTCCCCTGGGATGATCCCAATCCCAGCTGGATCGACTCCAACCCTCTCTGGATTCCCCTGGGATGATCCCGATCCCTTTGGGATCAGCTCCAGCCCCTCCAGATTCCCCTGGGATGATCCCAATCCCAGCTGGATCGACTCCAGCCCCTCTGGATTCCCCTGGGATGATCCCAATCCCAATGGGATTGACTCCAGCCCCCTCCGGATTCCCTTGGGATGATCCCAATCCCTATGGATCAACTCCAACCCTCTCTGGATTCCCCTGGGATGATCCCAATCCCAGTGGGATCGGCTCCAGCCCCTCTGGATCACCCTCTGGATTCCACAGGATGGGATCCAGCACCCACAGGATGATCCCAATCCCTTTGGGATCGACTCCAGCCCCTCCAGATCCCCATGGGATGATCCCAATCCCAATGGGATTGACTCCAGCCCCCTCCGGATTCCCTTGGGATGATCCCAATCCCTATGGATCAACTCCAACCCTCTCTGGATTCCCCTGGGATGATCCCGATCCCAGTGGGATCGGCTCCAGCCCCTCTGGATCACCCTCTGGATTCCACAGGATGGGATCCAGCACCCACAGAATGATCCCAATCCCTTTGGGATCGACTCCAGCCCCTCCAGATCCCCATGGGATGATCCCAATCCCAATGGGATTGACTCCAGCCCCCTCCGGATTCCCTTGGGATGATCCCGATCCCTTTGGGATCAGCTCCAGCCCCTCTGGATTCCCCATGGGATGATCCCAATCCCTATGGATCAACTCCAACCCTCTCTGGATTCCCCTGGGATGATCCCAATCCCAGTGGGATCGGCTCCAGCCCCTCTGGATCACCCTCTGGATTCCCACAGGATGGGATCCAGCACCCCTGGGATGATCCCGATCCCAGCTGGATCCACTCCAGCCCCTCTGGATTCCCCTGGGATGATCCCGATCCCTTTGGGATCGACTCCAGCCCCTCTGGATTCCCCTGGGATGATCCCGATCCCTTTGGGATCGCCTCCAGCCCCTCGGGCTCTCTCATTCCCGCTCCAGGTGCAGGGACAAGGAGGAGTCAAATTCCAGAACTGGGCCGGCACCTACGGATCCTCTCCGGAGCTTTTCTTCCGGCCCCGCTCCGTGGACGAGATCCGGGAGGTACCGGAAGCGCTTCCGGCCGGGAAATCCTCGGGAATGCCGGCGGCGGGAAAAGGCCGGGAATGCCGCGGTGTGGGTGGGAAAAGCGGGAATTCCGGGAAAGGCCCCGATCCCAGCGGGAATTCCGGGAAAGGCCCCGATCCCAGCGGGAATTCCCGGGAAATCCTCGATCCCAACGGGAATTTTGGGAAAGCCCCGATCCCAGCGGGAATTCCGGGAAAGTTCCGATCCCAGCGGGAATTCTGGAAAAGGCCCCGATCCCAGCGGGAATTCCCGGGAAATCCTCGATCTCAACGGGAATTTTGGGAAAGCCCTGATCCCAGCGGGAATTCCAGGAAAGGCCCCGATCCCAGCGGGAATTCTGGAAAAGGCCCCGATCCCAGCGGGAATTCCCGGGAAATCCTCGATCCCAACGGGAATTTTGGGAAAGCCCCGATCCCAGCGGGAATTCCCGGGAAAGGCCCCGATCCCAGCGGGAATTCCGGGAAAAGCCCCGATCCCAGCGGGAATTCTGGGAAGGCCCCGATCCCAGCGGGAATTCCGGGAAAGGCCCCGATCCCAGCGGGAATTCCCGGGAAATCCTCGATCCCAACGGGAATTTTGGGAAAGCCCCGATCCCAGCGGGAATTCCCGGGAAAGGTCCCGATCCCAGTGGGAATTCCGGGAAAAGCCCCGATCCCAGTGGGAATTCCGAGAAAGCCCCGATCCCAGCGGGAATTCCGGGAAAAGCCCCGATCCCAGCGGGAATTCTGGGAAAGGCCCCGATCCCAGTGGGAATTCCCGGGAAATCCTCGATCCCAGCGGGAATTCCCGGGAAAGGTCCCGATCCCAGTGGGAATTCCGGGAAAAGCCCCGATCCCAGCGGGAATTTTTGGAAAGTTCCGATCCCAGCGGGAATTCCCGGGAAAGGCCCCGATCCCAGTGGGAATTCCGGGAAAAGCCTCGATCCCAGCGGGAATTCTGGGAAAGGCCCCGATCCCAGCGGGAATTCCCGGGAAAGGCCCCGATCCCAGCGGGAATTTTGGGAAAGCCCCGATCCCAACGGGAATTCCGGGAAAAGCCCCGATCCCAGCGGGAATTTTGGGAAAGCCCCGATCCCAGCGGGAATTCCGGGAAAAGCCCCGATCCCAGTGGGAATTCCGGGAAATCCTCGATCCCAACGGGAATTTTGGGAAAGCCCCGATCCCAGTGGGAATTCCCAGGAAAGGCCTCGATCCCAGCGGGAATTCCGGGAAAGCCCCGATCCCAGTGGGAATTCTGGGAAAAGCCCCGATCCCAGTGGGAATTCCGGGAAAGCCCCGATCCCAGTGGGAATTCCAGGAAAGGCCCCGATCCCAGTGGGAATTTTTGGAAAGGTCCCGATCCCAGCGGGAATTCTGGGAAGGCCCCGATCCCAGCGGGAATTCCCGGGAAAGGCCCCGATCCCAGCGGGAATTCCAGGAAAGGTCCCGATCCCAGTGGGAATTCCCGGGAAAGCCCCGATCCCAACGGGAATTCCGGGAAAAGCCCCGATCCCAGCGGGAATTTTGGGAAAGCCCCGATCCCAGCGGGAATTCCGGGAAAAGCCCCGATCCCAGCGGGAATTCCCGGGAAAGGTCCCGATCCCAGTGGGAATTCTGGGAAAGGCCCCGATCCCAGCGGGAATTCTGGGAAAAGCCCCGATCCCAGTGGGAATTCCGGGAAAGCCCCGATCCCAGTGGGAATTCCAGGAAAGGCCCCGATCCCAGCGGGAATTTCTGGAAAGGTCCCGATCCCAGTGGGAATTCCGGGAAATCCTCGATCCCAACGGGAATTTTGGGAAAGCCCCGATCCCAGCGGGAATTCCGGGAAAGTTCCGATCCCAGCGGGAATTCCGGGAAAAGCCCCGATCCCAGTGGGAATTCCAAGAAAGCCCCGATCCCAGTGGGAATTCCAGGAAAGGCCCCGATCCCAGTGGGAATTCCGGGAAAAGCCCCGATCCCAGCGGGAATTCCGGGAAAGGCCCCGATCCCAGTGGGAATTCCCGGGAAATCCTCGATCCCAACGGGAATTTTGGGAAAGCCCCGATCCCAGCGGGAATTCCGGGAAAGTTCCGATCCCAGCGGGAATTCCGGGAAAGGCCCCGATCCCAGTGGGAATTCCAAGAAAGCCCCGATCCCAGCGGGAATTCCAGGAAAGGCCCCGATCCCAGCGGGAATTCCAAGAAAGCCCCGATCCCAGCGGGAATTCTGGGAAAGGTCCCGATCCCAGCGGGAATTCCAGGAAAGGTCCCGATCCCAGTGGGAATTCCCGGGAAAGCCCCGATCCCAGTGGGAATTCCGGGAAATCCTCGATCCCAACGGGAATTTTGGGAAAGCCCCGATCCCAGTGGGAATTCTGGGAAAAGCCCCGATCCCAGCAGGAATTTTTGGAAAGGTCCCGATCCCAGCGGGAATTCCCGGGAAAGGTCCCGATCCCAGTGGGAATTCTGGGAAAGGCCCCGATCCCAGCGGGAATTCTGGGAAAAGCCCCGATCCCAGCGGGAATTCCCGGGAAAGGTCCCGATCCCAGTGGGAATTCCGGGAAAAGCCCCGATCCCAGCGGGAATTCCCGGGAAAGGTCCCGATCCCAGTGGGAATTCTGGGAAAGGCCCCGATCCCAGCGGGAATTCTGGGAAAAGCCCCGATCCCAGTGGGAATTCCGGGAAAGCCCCGATCCCAGTGGGAATTTTGGGAAAAGCCCCGATCCCAGTGGGAATTCCCGGGAAAGGTCCCGATCCCAGTGGGAATTCCCGGGAAAGCCCCGATCCCAGTGGGAATTCCGGGAAAAGCCCCGATCCCAGCGGGAATTCCGGGAAATCCTCGATCCCAACGGGAATTTTGGGAAAGCCCCGATCCCAGCGGGAATTCCCGGGAAAGGCCCCGATCCCAGCGGGAATTCCGGGAAAGCCCCGATCCCAGTGGGAATTCCAAGAAAGCCCCGATCCCAGTGGGAATTCCGGGAAAGGCCCCGATCCCAGTGGGAATTCCGGGAAAGGTCCCGATCCCAGTGGGAATTTTGGGAAAGTTCCGATCCCATCAGGAATTCCGGGAAAGCCCCGATCCCAGCGGGAATTCCCGGGAAATCCTCGATCCCAACGGGAATTTTGGGAAAGCCCCGATCCCAGCGGGAATTCTGGGAAGGCCCCGATCCCAGCGGGAATTCCGGGAAAAGCCCCGATCCCAGCGGGAATTCTGGGAAAGGCCCCGATCCCAGCGGGAATTCTGGAAAAGGCCCCGATCCCAGCGGGAATTCCCGGGAAAGGCCGCGATCACAGCGGGAATTCCGGGAAAGTTCCGATCCCAGTGGGAATTCCGGGAAATCCTCGATCCCAATGGGAATTTTGGGAAAGCCCCGATCCCAGTGGGAATTCCGGGAAAGGCCCCGATCCCAGTGGGAATTCCCGGGAAAGCCCCGATCCCAGCGGGAATTCTGGGAAAAGCCCCGATCCCAGCGGGAATTCCGGGAAAGGCCCCGATCCCAGCGGGAATTCTGGGAAAAGGCCCCGATCCCAGTGGGAATTCCGGGAAATCCTCGATCCCAACGGGAATTTTGGGAAAGGCCCCGATCCCAGCGGGAATTCCGGGAAAGCCCCGATCCCAGTGGGAATTCTGGGAAAGGCCCCGATCCCAGCGGGAATTCTGGGAAAAGCCCCGATCCCAGTGGGAATTCCGGGAAATCCTCGATCCCAACGGGAATTTTGGGAAAGCCCCGATCCCAGCGGGAATTCCCGGGAAAGGTCCCGATCCCAGTGGGAATTCCGGGAAAGGCCCCGATCCCAGCGGGAATTCTGGGAAAAGCCCCGATCCCAGCGGGAATTCCCGGGAAATCCTCGATCCCAACGGGAATTTTGGGAAAGCCCCGATCCCAGTGGGAATTCTGGGAAAAGCCCCGATCCCAGCGGGAATTCCCGGGAAATCCTCGATCCCAGCGGGAATTCTGGGAAGGCCCCGATCCCAGCAGGAATTTTTGGAAAGGTCCCGATCCCAGTGGGAATTCCGGGAAAGGCCCCGATCCCAGCGGGAATTCCGGGAAAGGCCCTGATCCCAGCGGGAATTCCAGGAAAAGCCCCGATCCCAGTGGGAATTCCCGGGAAAGGTCCCGATCCCAGTGGGAATTCCCGGGAAAGGCCCGATCCCAGCGGGAATTCCGGGAAAAGCCCCGATCCCAGTGGGAATTCCGAGAAAGCCCCGATCCCAGCGGGAATTCCGGGAAAGGCCCCGATCCCAGCGGGAATTCCGGGAAAAGCCCCGATCCCAGCGGGAATTCTGGGAAAAGCCCCGATCCCAGTGGGAATTCCCGGGAAAGCCCCGATCCCAGTGGGAATTCCGGGAAAAGCCCCGATCCCAGCGGGAATTCCCGGGAAATCCTCGATCCCAACGGGAATTCCGGGAAAGCCCCGATCCCAGCGGGAATTCTGGGAAAAGCCCCGATCCCAGCGGGAATTCTGGGAAAGGCCCCGATCCCAGCGGGAATTCCGGGAAAGGCCCCGATCCCAGTGGAAATTCCCGGGAAAGGCCCGATCCCAGTGGGAATTCCGGGAAAGGCCCCGATCCCAGTGGGAATTCCCGGGAAATCCTCGATCCCAACGGGAATTCTGGGAAAAGCCCCGATCCCAGCGGGAATTCCGGGAAAAGCCCCGATCCCAGCGGGAATTCCGAGGCCTCTGCCGCCCTTCCTTGTGGGGATTCCAAGGGCAAGGATGATTCCAAGGGAAAATCCGGGATCTGAGCGTGGATTTCGTTCCAGCTGGGGACGGCGGGAATTCTCGGGATGGGTTTTCAGGGAGATTCCCGGTGGTTTTTCCATCAATCCTGGGATTCCCGCTGTTTTTCCGCAGATCCCGGATTTCAGGATGGGTTTGAGGGCGATTCCCAATGTTTTTCCCGCTGTTTTCCCGCAGATCCTGGTGCAGGATCCATTTTGAGGGAGATTCCTGATGGTTTTCCCATTGTTTTTCCATAAATCCCGGATTTCAGGATGGGTTTGAGGGCGATTCCTGATGGTTTTCCGTAAATCCTGGGATTCCCGGTGTTTTTCCACAGATCCCAGATTTCAGGATGGGTTTTGAGGGCGATTCCCGCTGTTTTCCCGCTGGTTTTCCATAGATCCCAGATTTCGGGATCGGTTTTCAGAGAGATTCCTGATGTTTTTCCTGCTGTTTTCCTTCAGATCCCGGATTTCAGGATGGGTTTTGAGGGAGATTCCTGATGTTTTTCCATCAATCCTGGAATTCCCAGTGTTTTTCCATAGATCCCGGATTTCAGGATGGGTTTTGAGGGTGATTCCCGATGTTTTCCCGCTGGTTTTCCATAGATCCAGGATTTCGGGATGGGTTTTCAGGGAGATTCCTGATGGTTTTCCCGGTGTTTTTCTGCCGATCCCAGATTTTGGGATCAGTTTTGAGGGAGATTCCTGATGTTTTTCCATAAATCCTGGGATTCCCGGTGTTTTTCCATAGATCCCGGATTTCAGGATGGGTTTGAGGGCGATTCCCGCTGTTTTTCCCGGTGTTTTTCCCGCTCTTTTCCCGCTGTTTTCCCACAGATCCTGGATTTTGGGATCAGTTTTAAGGGCGGTTCCCGCTGTTTTCCCGCTGGTTTTCCGCAGATCCCAGATTTTGGGATGGCTTTTGAGGGCGATTCCTGTTGTTTTTCCGTAAATCCTGGAATTCCCACTGTTTTTCCGCAGATCCCGGATTTCGGGATGGGTTTGGGGGTGATTCCCGCTTTTTTCCCGCTGTTTTTCCGCAGATCCCAGATTTTGGGATGGGTTTGGGGGCGATTCCCGCTTTTTTCCCGCTGTTTTTCCGCAGATCCCGGATTTCGGGATGGGTTTGGGGGTGATTCCCGCTTTTTTCCCGCTGTTTTTCCGCAGATCCCAGATTTTGGGATGGGTTTGGGGGTGATTCCCGGTGCTTTTCCCGCTCTTTTCCCGCTGTTTTCCCGCAGATCCTGGATTTTGGGATCAGTTTTAAGGGCGGTTCCCGCTGTTTTCCCGCTGGTTTTCCGCAGATCCCAGATTTTGGGATGGCTGTTGAGGGAGATTCCTGATGTTTTTCCATAAATCCTGGGATTCCCGGTGTTTTTCCATAGATCCCGGATTTCAGGATGGGTTTGGGGGTGATTCCCGCTTTTTTCCCGCTGTTTTTCCGCAGATCCCAGATTTTGGGACGGCTTTTGAGGGCGATTCCTGTTGTTTTTCCGTAAATCCTGGAATTCCCACTGTTTTTCCCACAGATCCCGGATTTCGGGATGGGTTTGGGGGTGATTCCCGCTTTTTTCCCGCTGTTTTTCCGCAGATCCCAGATTTTGGGATGGGTTTGGGGGCGATTCCCGCTTTTTTCCCGCTGTTTTTCCGCAGATCCCAGATTTTGGGATGGGTTTGGGGGCGATTCCCGCTTTTTTCCCGCTGTTTTTCCGCAGATCCCAGATTTTGGGATGGGTTTGGGGGTGATTCCCGGTGCTTTTCCCGCTCTTTTCCCGCTGTTTTCCCGCAGATCCTGGAGCTGGCCCGGCAGCGGGACAAGCGGGTGAAGGTGGTGGGGGGGGGTCACTCCCCCTCGGACATCGCCTGCTCCGAGGATTTCATGATCCACATGGGAAAAATCAACCGGATCCTGCAGGTGAGAGCCGGAATATTCTGGGAACACTCCGGAACAAATCCCCCAAATCACCCAGCCCGGAGAATTCCCGGGAATTCCTGAAGGAAAGCCTCCTTCCCTGGCGGATCCTCTTGGGATCGAGCTCCGGAGCCGCCTTTTCCTGGGAATTTCCTCCCCGGTGTGGAGCTGGGAGAAATTCTGGGAGAGATTCCGGGAATTGGGAATGAGGCGGGAGCGGGGCCGGATCAAAGGCTGGGATGAGGTTTGGGATGGGGACGGCGGGAGCGGCTGGGAAGCGCCGCTGGATTTGGGAAGGGTTTTCCGTAGGGAATGGCCCTGGATCCCGGTTTTCCTCCCAGGTGGACAAGGACAAGCAGCAGGTGACGGTGGAAGCGGGAATTCTGCTCTCGGAGCTGAACCTGGAGCTGGATAAACACGGGATGGCCCTGGCCAAGTGAGCGGGGTCGGGAATGGAGCCGAGCGGGATCGGGAATGGAGCCGGGTGGGATCGGGAATGGAGCCGGGTGGGATTGGGAGCTGGGATTGGATCCAAGTGGGATCAGGAGCCAGGAATGGATCTGGGTGGGATCGGGAATGGAGCTGGGTGGGATCGGGAATGGATCCAGGTGGGATCGGGAATGGAGCCGGGCGGGATCTGGGAATGGAGCCGGGTGGGATTGGGAGCTGGGATTGGATCCAAGTGGGATCAGGAGCCAGGAATGGATCTGGGTGGGATCAGGGATGGAGCTGGGTGGGATCAGGAGCCAGGAATGGATCCAGGTGGGATTGGGAATGGAGCCGGGTGGGATCGGGAATGGAGCCGGGTGGGATCTGGGAATGGATCCAGGTGGGATTGGGAATGGAGCCGGGTGGGATCGGGAATGGATCCGGGTGGGATCTGGGAATGGAGCCAGGTGGGATCGGGAATGGATCCGGGTGGGATCTGGGAATGGAGCCAGGTGGGATCGGGAATGGATCCAGGTGGGATCTGGGAATGGAGCCGGGTGGGATCTGGGAATGGATCCAGGTGGGATCGGGAATGGATCCGGGTGGGATCGGGAATGGATCCAGGTGGGATCGGGAATGGATCCGGGTGGGATCTGGGAATGGAGCCAGGTGGGATCGGGAATGGATCCAGGTGGGATCTGGGAATGGAGCCGGGTGGGATCTGGGAATGGAGCCAGGTGGGATCTGGGAATGGAGCCAGGTGGGATCTGGGAATGGATCCGGGTGGGATCTGGGAATGGAGCCGGGTGGGATCTGGGAATGGATCCGGGTGGGATCAGGAATGGATCCAGGTGGGATCGGGAATGGATCCGGGTGGGATCGGGAATGGATCTGGGTGGGATCTGGGAATGGATCCAGGTGGGATCGGGAATGGATCCGGGTGGGATCTGGGAATGGATCCAGGTGGGATCTGGGAATGGAGCCAGGTGGGATCGGGAATGGATCCAGGTGGGATCGGGAATGGAGCCGGGTGGGATCTGGGAATGGAGCCAGGTGGGATCGGGAATGGATCCAGGTGGGATCGGGAATGGAGCCGGGTGGGATCTGGGAATGGAGCTGGGTGGGATCTGGGAATGGAGCCGGGTGGGATCTGGGAATGGATCCAGGTGGGATCGGGAATGGAGCCGGGTGGGATCTGGGAATGGATCCGGGTGGGATCTGGGAATGGATCCAGGTGGGATCGGGAATGGAGCCGGGTGGGATCGGGAATGGAGCCGGGTGGGATCTGGGAATGGATCCAGGTGGGATCTGGGAATGGAGCCAGGTGGGATCGGGAATGGATCCAGGTGGGATCTGGGAATGGAGCCGGGTGGGATCTGGGAATGGATCCAGGTGGGATCGGGAATGGAGCCGGGTGGGATCTGGGAATGGATCCAGGTGGGATCGGGAATGGATCCGGGTGGGATCGGGAATGGATCCAGGTGGGATCTGGGAATGGATCCAGGTGGGATCGGGAATGGAGCCAGGTGGGATCGGGAATGGATCCAGGTGGGATCGGGAATGGGTCCGGGTGGGATTGGGAATGGATCCGGGTGGGATCAGGAATGGAGCCGGGTGGGATCTGGGAATGGAGCCAGGTGGGATCTGGGAATGGATCCAGGTGGGATCGGGAATGGAGCCGGGTGGGATCTGGGAATGGATCTGGGTGGGATCGGGAATGGAGCCGGGTGGGATCGGGAATGGATCCGGGTGGGATCTGGGAATGGATCCGGGTGGGATCGGGAATGGAGCCGGGTGGGATCGGGAATGGATCCGGGTGGGATCTGGGAATGGATCCAGGTGGGATCGGGAATGGAGCCAGGTGGGATCTGGGAATGGATCCAGGTGGGATCGGGAATGGATCCGGGTGGGATCTGGGAATGGATCCAGGTGGGATCGGGAATGGATCCGGGTGGGATCTGGGAATGGATCCAGGTGGGATCGGGAATGGATCCGGGTGGGATCTGGGAATGGATCCAGGTGGGATCGGGAATGGATCCGGGTGGGATCGGGAATGGAGCCGGGTGGGATCGGGAATGGATCCGGGTGGGATCGGGAATGGATCCAGGTGGGATCGGGAATGGATCCGGGTGGGATCTGGGAATGGATCCAGGTGGGATCGGGAATGGAGCCAGGTGGGATCTGGGAATGGATCCGGGTGGGATCTGGGAATGGATCCAGGTGGGATCTGGGAATGGATCCGGGCGGGATCTGGGAATGGATCCAGGTGGGATCGGGAATGGATCCAGGTGGGATCGGGAGTGGAGCCGGGTGGGATCTGGGAATGGATCCGGGTGGGATCGGGAATGGATCCAGGTGGGATCGGGAATGGATCCGGGTGGGATCTGGGAATGGATCCGGGTGGGATCGGGAATGGAGCCGGGTGGGATCTGGGAATGGATCCAGGTGGGATCGGGAATGGAGCCAGGTGGGATCTGGGAATGGATCCAGGTGGGATCGGGAATGGATCCGGGTGGGATCTGGGAATGGATCCGGGTGGGATCGGGAATGGAGCCGGGTGGGATCTGGGAATGGATCCAGGTGGGATCGGGAATGGATCCAGGTGGGATCGGGAATGGAGCCGGGTGGGATCTGGGAATGGATCCAGGTGGGATCTGGGAATGGAGCCGGGTGGGATCTGGGATGGAGCCGGGTGGGATCGGGAATGGAGCCGGGTGGGATCGGGAATGGATCCAGGTGGGATCTGGGAATGGAGCCGGGTGGGATCGGGAATGGATCCAGGTGGGATCTGGGAATGGAGCCGGGTGGGATCGGGAGTGGAGCCGGGTGGGATCGGGAATGGATCCAGGTGGGATCTGGGAATGGATCCAGGTGGGATCGGGAATGGATCCAGGTGGGATCTGGGAATGGAGCCGGGCGGGATCAGGAATGGATCCAGGTGGGATCGGGAATGGATCCAGGTGGGATCGGGAATGGAGCCGGGTGGGATCGGGAATGGATCCAGGTGGGATCTGGGAATGGAGCCGGGTGGGATCGGGAATGGAGCCGGGTGGGATCGGGAATGGATCCGGGTGGGATCTGGGAATGGATCCAGGTGGGATCGGGAATGGATCCGGGTGGGATCTGGGAATGGATCCGGGTGGGATCGGGAATGGATCCAGGAGGGATCGGGAATGGAGCCGGGTGGGATCGGGAATGGATCCAGGTGGGATCTGGGAATGGAGCCGGGTGGGATCGGGAGTGGAGCCGGGTGGGATCTGGGAATGGATCCAGGTGGGATCGGGAATGGATCCAGGTGGGATCTGGGAATGGATCCAGGTGGGATCGGGAATGGATCCAGGTGGGATCTGGGAATGGAGCCGGGCGGGATCAGGAATGGATCCAGGTGGGATCGGGAATGGATCCAGGTGGGATCGGGAATGGAGCCGGGTGGGATCGGGAATGGATCCAGGTGGGATCTGGGAATGGAGCCGGGTGGGATCGGGAATGGATCCGGGTGGGATCGGGAATGGATCCAGGAGGGATCGGGAATGGAGCCGGGTGGGATCGGGAATGGATCCAGGTGGGATCTGGGAATGGAGCCGGGTGGGATCTGGGAATGGATCCAGGTGGGATCGGGAATGGATCCAGGTGGGATCGGGAGTGGAGCCGGGTGGGATCTGGGAATGGAGCCGGGCGGGATCAGGAATGGATCCAGGTGGGATCGGGAATGGATCCAGGTGGGATCGGGAATGGAGCCGGGTGGGATCGGGAATGGATCCGGGTGGGATTGGGAGCTGGGATTGGATCCAAGTGGGATCAGGAGCCAGGAATGGAGCCGGGTGGGATCTGGGAATGGATCCGGGTGGGATCGGGAATGGATCCGGGTGGGATTGGGAGCTGGGATTGGATCCAAGTGGGATCAGGAGCCAGGAATGGATCTGGGTGGGATCTGGGAATGGATCCAGGTGGGATCGGGAATGGAGCCGGGTGGGATCGGGAATGGATCCGGGTGGGATCGGGAGTGGAGCCGGGTGGGATCTGGGAATGGATCCAGGTGGGATCGGGAATGGATCCAGGTGGGATCGGGAATGGAGCCGGGTGGGATCGGGAATGGATCCGGGTGGGATCTGGGAATGGAGCCAGGTGGGATCTGGGAATGGAGCCGGGTGGGATCTGGGAATGGATCCAGGTGGGATCGGGAATGGAGCCGGGTGGGATCTGGGAATGGAGCCGGGTGGGATCTGGGAATGGATCCAGGTGGGATCGGGAATGGAGCCGGGTGGGATCGGGAATGGATCCAGGTGGGATCTGGGAATGGATCCGGGTGGGATCGGGAATGGATCCGGGTGGGATCGGGAATGGATCCGGGTGGGATCGGGAATGGAGCCGGGCGGGATCTGGGAATGGATCCAGGTGGGATCGGGAATGGATCCGGGCAGGATCTGGGAATGGATCCGGGCGGGATCGGGAATGGAGCCGGGTGGGATCGGGAATGGAGCCGGGTGGGATCTGGGAATGGATCCGGGTGGGATCTGGGAATGGAGCCGGGTGGGATCGGGAATGGATCCGGGTGGGATCGGGAATGGAGCCGGGTGGGATCGGGAATGGATCCGGGTGGGATCTGGGAATGGAGCCGGGTGGGATCGGGAATGGATCCAGGTGGGATCTGGGAATGGATCCGGGTGGGATCTGGGAATGGAGCCAGGTGGGATCGGGAATGGAGCCGGGTGGGATCGGGAATGGAGCCGGGTGGGATCTGGGAATGGAGCTGGGTGGGATCGGGAATGGAGCCGGGTGGGATCTGGGAATGGAGCCAGGTGGGATCGGGAATGGATCCAGGTGGGATCTGGGAATGGATCCGGGTGGGATCGGGAATGGATCCAGGTGGGATCGGGAATGGATCCAGGTGGGATCTGGGAATGGAGCCGCGTGGGATCGGGAATGGATCCAGGTGGGATCGGGAATGGATCCGGGTGGGATCGGGAATGGAGCCGGGTGGGATCTGGGAATGGAGCTGGGTGGGATCGGGAATGGAGCCGGGTGGGATCGGGAATGGATCCAGGTGGGATCGGGAATGGATCCAGGTGGGATCTGGGAATGGAGCTGGGTGGGATCGGGAATGGAGCCGGGTGGGATCGGGAATGGATCCAGGTGGGATCGGGAATGGATCCAGGTGGGATCGGGAATGGAGCCGGGCGGGATCTGGGAATGGAGCCGGGTGGGATTGGGAGCTGGGATTGGATCCAAGTGGGATCAGGAGCCAGGAATGGATCTGGGTGGGATCAGGGATGGAGCTGGGTGGGATCAGGAGCCAGGAATGGATCCAGGTGGGATTGGGAATGGAGCCGGGTGGGATCGGGAATGGAGCCGGGTGGGATCTGGGAATGGATCCAGGTGGGATTGGGAATGGAGCCGGGTGGGATCGGGAATGGATCCGGGTGGGATCTGGGAATGGAGCCAGGTGGGATCGGGAATGGATCCGGGTGGGATCTGGGAATGGAGCCAGGTGGGATCGGGAATGGATCCAGGTGGGATCTGGGAATGGAGCCGGGTGGGATCTGGGAATGGATCCAGGTGGGATCGGGAATGGATCCGGGTGGGATCGGGAATGGATCCAGGTGGGATCGGGAATGGATCCGGGTGGGATCTGGGAATGGAGCCAGGTGGGATCGGGAATGGATCCAGGTGGGATCTGGGAATGGAGCCGGGTGGGATCTGGGAATGGAGCCAGGTGGGATCTGGGAATGGAGCCAGGTGGGATCTGGGAATGGATCCGGGTGGGATCTGGGAATGGAGCCGGGTGGGATCTGGGAATGGATCCGGGTGGGATCAGGAATGGATCCAGGTGGGATCGGGAATGGATCCGGGTGGGATCGGGAATGGATCTGGGTGGGATCTGGGAATGGATCCAGGTGGGATCGGGAATGGATCCGGGTGGGATCTGGGAATGGATCCAGGTGGGATCTGGGAATGGAGCCAGGTGGGATCGGGAATGGATCCAGGTGGGATCGGGAATGGAGCCGGGTGGGATCTGGGAATGGAGCCAGGTGGGATCGGGAATGGATCCAGGTGGGATCGGGAATGGAGCCGGGTGGGATCTGGGAATGGAGCTGGGTGGGATCTGGGAATGGAGCCGGGTGGGATCTGGGAATGGATCCAGGTGGGATCGGGAATGGAGCCGGGTGGGATCTGGGAATGGATCCGGGTGGGATCTGGGAATGGATCCAGGTGGGATCGGGAATGGATCCGGGTGGGATCGGGAATGGAGCCGCGTGGGATCGGGAATGGATCCGGGTGGGATCGGGAATGGAGCCGCGTGGGATCGGGAATGGATCCAGGTGGGATCGGGAGTGGAGCCGGGTGGGATCGGGAATGGATCCAGGTGGGATCGGGAATGGATCCGGGTGGGATCGGGAATGGAGCCGCGTGGGATCGGGAATGGATCCAGGTGGGATCGGGAATGGAGCCGGGTGGGATCTGGGAATGGAGCCGGGTGGGATCGGGAATGGAGCCAGGTGGGATCTGGGAATGGGTCCGGGTGGGATTGGGAATGGATCCGGGTGGGATCAGGAATGGAGCCGGGTGGGATCGGGAATGGATCCGGGTGGGATCGGGAATGGAGCCGGGTGGGATCGGGAATGGATCCAGGTGGGATCTGGGAATGGAGCCGGGTGGGATCGGGAATGGATCCGGGTGGGATCTGGGAATGGAGCCAGGTGGGATCGGGAATGGATCCAGGTGGGATCAGGAATGGATCCAGGTGGGATCGGGAATGGAGCCGGGTGGGATCTGGGAATGGAGCCGGGTGGGATCGGGAATGGATCCAGGTGGGATCGGGAATGGATCCGGGTGGGATCGGGAATGGAGCCAGGTGGGATCGGGAATGGATCCAGGTGGGATCGGGAATGGAGCCAGGTGGGATCTGGGAATGGATCCAGGTGGGATCGGGAATGGATCCGGGTGGGATCTGGAATGGAGCCGGGTGGGATCGGGAATGGATCCAGGTGGGATCGGGAATGGAGCCGGGTGGGATCGGGAATGGATCCGGGTGGGATCTGGGAATGGAGCCGGGTGGGATCTGGGAATGGAGCCGGGTGGGATCGGGAATGGAGCCGGGTGGGATCTGGGAATGGAGCCGGGTGGGATCTGGGAATGGATCCAGGTGGGATCGGGAATGGATCCAGGTGGGATCGGGAATGGATCCAGGTGGGATCTGGGAATGGGTCCGGGTGGGATCAGGAATGGAGCCGGGTGGGATCGGGAATGGATCCAGGTGGGATCGGGAATGGATCCAGGTGGGATCTGGGAATGGAGCCAGGTGGGATCTGGGAATGGAGCCGGGTGGGATCGGGAATGGAGCCAGGTGGGATCTGGGAATGGAGCCGGGTGGGATCGGGAATGGATCCGGGTGGGATCTGGGAATGGATCCAGGTGGGATCGGGAATGGATCCGGGTGGGATCGGGAATGGAGCCAGGTGGGATCTGGGAATGGAGCCGGGTGGGATCGGGAATGGATCCGGGTGGGATCGGGAATGGAGCCAGGTGGGATCGGGAATGGAGCCGGGTGGGATCTGGGAATGGATCCGGGTGGGATCGGGAATGGAGCCAGGTGGGATCGGGAATGGAGCCGGGTGGGATCTGGGAATGGGGCCAGGTGGGATCGGGAATGGAGCCAGGTGGGATCAGGAGATGGGATTGGATCCAAGTGGGATCAGGAGATGGGATTGGATCCAAGTGGGATCAGGAGCTGGGAATGGAACTGGGTGAAAGTGGGAATGAATCCAGGTGGGATCAGGATCTGGGCGGGATCAGGAATGGATCTGGGTGGGATCGGGAGCCAGGTGGGATTGGGAATGGATCCAGGTGGGATCAGGAGCCAGGAATCCACCCAGAATTCCCTTGGTCCCAGTTTCCCAACCCCAAAAATTCCAGGATTCCATGGAATTCCATGGAATGCCCCCCGGCTTCCATTTCCATTCCCCCCCCCCCCCCCCCCCCCCATATCCCCAGAATTCCTTGGGATGCCCTTTTTCCATGGATTTTTCTCCCTGTGGATTCTCCTCCGGCCCCTCCTGGCGGGGATTCCTCCAGAACAATCCCAGATCCCGAATCCACCTGGAAAAGGCGTCTCCATCCCAGGAAATCCCTCCCGGGGCTGGAAAAGAGGGATTGGGACCCTTGGGAATTTTCCAGGCGTGGAATTCTCATCCCGAACTTTTGCCATTCCCAGTTTGGGAGCCGTCTCCGAGGTGACGGCGGCCGGAGTGATCGGCACCGGGACGCACAACACCGGGATCGACCACGGAATTCTGCCCACCCAGGTCGGATCCGAGTTTGGGATCGAGCCCACGGGAATTCCGGGAATCGCCGCGAGTCCGGGAAGAATCCTCCCATTCCCGCTCCGAAATCCACGTGGAGATTCCACTGCTGGATCCGGAGAAGGGAATCCCGGATGCGGCTGCTCCATCCTTGGGAAAAAAATTCCCGAGCTTGGGGAATTCCGGGATCGGGGGAGGTCCCTTCCCACCCACGGCATTCCGGGATTCCGCGAATCCTTCGCTGCTCCGGATCCCTCCCGGAGCGGCTGCCCAGGAAATTCCCATCGCAAGGGAAATTCCGTCCATTCCCGAGGAAAACCCCCAAAAATTCCGACATTCCTGGTTCTCTGTTTTCCGCCCTTTTTCCCCGTGCATCCAATGGGGATATTCCCTGGAATCCGAGCTGGGCCGTGCAGAGCTCCGGGAATTCCAAGGGAGGGGGGGGGAATTCTTGGAATGTTCAGGGCCAGGAATTGGATTGGATGATCCTGGTGGATCCAGCTTGGAATATTCCATGGTCCTACAGCCGGTCCTGGAGTCCCGAGCCTTCATCCCGGAATTTTGGGAAGGGATTCCCGGCTGGGCTGGAATTCCCAGAGAATTCCCGGATCCAAGGAAAGTTTGGAGCATCCCGGGATCACCGTGGGGTCGGGATGGGATGGGATTGAAGGTCCCGTCCCACCCAATCCAGGCTGGAATTCCGGGATCCCGGGATCCCAGGATCCCCCCGCTCTCCTGCTGTGCAGCTTCTCCTCTCCCCGCTCCATCCCAAATCCCACCGCAATTCCCGGCATCCCAAAATCCTCCATCCCGATCCCTCCTGAGACATCTCCGGCCGACGTTCCCGGGAATCCCAGGGCTCTCCTGAATCCAGGGATTTGGGGCTGGCCGGGATCCCCAGCCGGGGATGGGATCCCGGGATCGGAGCAGGATCGAGGTTTGGGTGGATTTGGGGATTCCCTGGAATTCAGGAGCCTCCGGATTTCCTTGTCCTGCTGATTGTGGTCGGGCAAATCCCGGATTTTGGGGCTTGGAAGTGCTTTGGGAATCGCAAAGATCGGGAAAAGGAGGGGCCTTTCCTGCAGGAGCTCAGGGATGGAATTATCCCGGGAATTCTCCCCTCGGAGCCGCTTCCCGAGGCTGGAGGGGATCCGGGATTTGGGATAAAGGGATGGGAAACAGGGAATGGCTTCCAGTGGGAAAGGGGAGCTCGGGCTGGGATGTTGGGAAGGAATTCGCGGCTGGGCTGGAATTCCCAGGGAATGGCCGGATCCCTGGCAGGGCCCAAGGAAAGGCTGGAGCAGCCTGGGATCATCGGGGGAGGTGCCGGCCTTGGAATGGGATGGGATTGAAGCTGCGTGGATCCCAGCCAAAGCATTCCGGGATTGTGGGATGCAGGAGGCTCCGAATCCATGGCCAGGGGTTTTTCTGGAAGTCGGGGATGGGAAAGGGAAGGGAGAGCCTTCCTGGAGTGCCGAGATTCCCAGGGAAGGGCCTGGAGGCCGGAATTCCTTCCCGCAGAGGAGTCGGGATGGGGCTGGATCCAATGGCAGGCTGGGAGAGGCGGGAATGGAGGGATTTCCCTGGGAAAGGGGAGCTCGGGCTGGGATCTTGGGAAGGAATTCCCGGCTGCGCTGGAATTCCCAGGGAATCCCCGGATCCCTGGCAGTGTCCAGGGAAAGGCCGGATCCACCTGGGATCAGCGGGGGATGGATCCCATGGAACGGGATCAGCTCCCAGGCCCCTCCACGCCTCCAATCCCGCTCTGGAATTCCACATTCCCGGCATCCCCGGATCTGAGCTTGGCTCCCTCTCTCCAGGTCGTGGCTCTTTCCCTGCTCCTGGCCTCGGGAGAGATCCTGGAATGCTCCGACTCCGTCAATCCCGACATTTTCCAGGCCGCCCGGCTCCATCTGGGATGTTTGGGAATCGTCCTCTCCGTCACATTCCAATGCGTTCCCCAATTCCGGCTGCGCGAGGTCGCCTTTCCCTCCACCCTCTCCCAGGTACGGAATTCCCGCCCTCGGAATTCCCTCGGGATGCGGAAAACTCCCGGGGAGGCGCCGCAGGATCGGGAAGCGGGAATTCCCTCCCTACGGAGTCGCCGTTGCGGGCGGGATTCGAATTCCGTGGATTTGGGAGGGCGCGGCTCAGCGGGATCGGCACCGGATTCCCGGGGCTTTTCCGGCCGGAATTCCATGATTTCCATGGCTTCTCGGTATCCTCGAAGCTGGAAAAATCTCCGGGAATTGTGCCGAAGGAGCGGCAGGAAAAGATCCTTCCCAAGGGTGGGAAGAGGAGTTTTTTTGGGATCGGAGGTCAGGAATGTCGGGGAGCGTTGGGAATCCCGGATCCGCCGGGAATCGGGAATTCCGAGGCCCTTCCTGCTGTGGGAAGAGATTCCTTCATTCCCGAAACCCGGGAAGAGACGGATCCATGCGGATCCTCTGCATCCGAGCCGGGGAAGACACGGCTCCGGATGGAATTCCCGATCTTTGGGATTGCTGGCGGCTTCGGAGAATTCCCGGGAGGAATTCTCGGCTGTTCTATCCCAGGAATTCCTGGGAATGTGGAGCTGACCTGGAATTCCGCCTCTCCCACCCTTCCCGTGCTCCTCCTTGGCGGAATTCCGGCCGTTAGGGAGATTCCCGTTCCCGCTTTTCCGTGGCGCCGTATCCCAGAATTCCTTCCACCGTCCGTCATTCCCAGCCTCGCCTCATCCCGGAGCTTTCCTCCGCATCCGGCCGATCCCAAGGATCCAACCCTTTGGATTCCCAACTCTTCCCGAGCAATTCCCGAGCTTTTCCATGGGCAGGGATGAGCTGGGCAATCCCATCGGAGCACGGAATATCCAGGGAGATTTTCCCTGGATCCAGCGGCTCCGGATTCCCGGGAATGAGCGCGGAGGCTCCGCCGTTGCCCTTGGAATCCGGGGTTTTCCGTGGGAAACGGCTCCGTGCTGTGATTTTCCCGCTGGATCCGTGGGAATTCGGGAATTCCGGGCGAAGGTGGCGGAGCCTTTGATGCTCCAGCTGGAGAAAATTCCCGTCCTGGGAATTCCGGGATGATCCCAAGGGCTGCCAAGAGCACGGAGAATTCCTGGATGGATTCCCGCGGGAAGGAGCTGCTCCCACAAATCCCAGGGGGTTTTTTTCCTACCGTTTCCTGGATCGTGGAATTCCCTCTTCCCAGGAATCGCCGGAAAAGCCGCCTCCGGTTCCGTTCCCGGTGCATTTCCCTTGGAAAAGGCAGCAATTCCCTGGGGCATTCCTTGGATTCGGGATCCCGGATCTCCCGTGGCTCCGGGGTTGGGATCCGGATCCCTCGGAATTCTTCGGGAGAGAAAGATCCGAGGGAATTCTTTCCCCTGGGAACGCGTCCAATCCCGCTTCCTGATTTTTTGCCGCGATCCCGTTTTCCCGCTGGATAAAATCCCTTGGATTCGAGGCCATTCCCGCCCTCTCCGTGCCGGGAATTCCGACGGAGCGAGCGGATCCAGTCGATCCAACAGGATCCCGGCTGGATTTCGGTGGGAAGGACCTGGAATTCCATCCAATTCCGTGATCCCAGATTTTTCCAAGCCTCAACCGACCCGGCCTGGAATATTTCCAGGGACGGAATATCCGCCCTCATCCAGCTTTTCCCGAGTTTCCGGATCTTCCGGAGCCTCCGGCATGGCGCCGATGGAAACCACCGGGAAAAAGCTCTTCCCGAAGGATTCTCGGGAATGAGACCGGGAAAAGCGGGAAAACCGAGGCAGGAATTGCAGCAGGAGCCAACAAAAATCCTCATCCAGGATCTTGGATCTGCTCCCAAATCCCTCATTCCCGTCCTTTTCCGGAGCCTGGCAAATTCCTCATCCCGGGATCCCTCGGAGTCTCCCGGCTCCGATTCCGGCCTCAGGAAAACCGGGAAATCCTCGGAGCCCAACTCCGAGGATTTGTGGCGCCATCGGATCCGGATTCCGGAATTTTTCGGGGGGGGGGGGGGGATTCAAGAATTCCGGGATGGACGAACGGCGCCGGAAACCGGGATGGAATTCCCGAATCGCCATCCAAAGCTTGCGGGAGGTTGGGATAAGCGGGAATGTGGAGAAAGGGATCCAGGAGCATTCCCAAAATCCCTCCGGGCTCTTTTTTCTGGGAATTAGAAAGGGAATTCCTGGAAATTCCTGCCGCCCCCATCCCATTCCAAGGTATTTTTCCGGGTGCCTTCCCGGCCTGCAGCGAGTTCATTCCCGGTTTTCCCGTTGGGATGGATGGGATGGTGTTCAGTGCCTCCGGAGCGATTTTTCCCGGGAATTCCCGGCTTTCCGTGGATCAGGAGTGGGATGGGAATGTGCCGGATCCTTCCTTTCTTTCTCCGTCCTTTCCATGCGCTCTTTCCCACATTCCCGGTCTCCTTTCCCACATTCCCGGTCTCCTTTCCCACTTTTCCTCCATCCTCTCCCACTTTTCCTTCAACCTTTCCCACTTTTCCTGCATTTTCCAACCCATTCCCTGCATCCTTTCCCACATTCCCCTGGATCCTCTCCCACCTTTCCTTCACCTCCCTGGATCCTTTCCCACTTTTCCTGGATCCTTCCCTGCATTTTCCAACCCCTTCCCTGCAGCTTTTCCCACTTTTCCCACCTCCTTTCCCTCTTCCCTGCATCCTCTCCCACATTCCCTAAATCCTTTCCCATTTTCCCTGAATCCTCTCCCACCTTTCCTAAATCCTTTCCTACTTTTCCTCCCTCCTTTTCCCACCTTTCCTGCATTTTCCATCCCCTTCCCTAAATCCTCTCCCACATTCCCTAAATCCTTTCCCATTTTCCCTAAATCCTTTCCCACTTTTCCCTGCATTTTCCAGCCCCTTCCCTGCAGCTTTTCCCACTTTTCCTCCCTCCCATTCCCACCTTTCCTGCACTTTCCGTCCCCTTCCCTGGATCCTTCCCCACTTTCCCTGGATCCTCTCCCACCTTTCTCCATCCTCTCCCACTTTTCCTCCATCCTTTTCCCACCTTTCCTGAATTTTCCAACCCCTTCCCTTTATCCTTTCCCTCTTCCCTAAATCCTCTCCCACATTCCCTAAATCCCTCCCCACATTCCCTGCATCCTTTCCTCCATTTCCCAACCCCTTCCCTGCATCCTCTCCTACATTCCCTAAATCCTTTCCCATTTTCCCTAAATCCTTTCCCACTTTTCCTGCATTTCCCAACCCCTTCCCTGCAGCTTTTCCCACTTTTCCCACCTCCTTTCCCTCTTCCCTGGATCCTCTCTCACATTCCCTAAATCCTTGCCCACTTTCGCTGGATCCTTTCCCGCTTTTCCTCCATCCTTTCCCCACCTTTCCTGAATTTTCCAACCCCTTCCCTTTATCCTTTCCCTCTTCCCTAAATCCCTTCCCACATTCCCTAAATCCCTCCCCACATTCCCTGCATCCTTTCCTCCATTTCCCAACCCCTTCCCTGCAGCTTTTCCCACTTTTCCTCCCTCCCATTCCCACCTTTCCTGCATTTTCCATCCCCTTCCCTGGATCCTTCCCCACTTTCCCTGGATCCTCTCCCACTTTTCCTGCGTCTTCCTGCTCCTCCCTGAATCGATTTCCCGTTTTCCCTGAATCGTCTCCCACCTTTCCTAAATCCTTTCCTACTTTTCCTCCCTCCTTTTCCCACCTTTCCTGCATTTTCCAACCCCTTCCCTAAATCCTCTCCCACATTCCCTAAATCCTTTCCCATTTTCCCTAAATCCTTTCCCACTTTTCCTGCATTTTCCAGCCCCTTCCCTGCAGCTTTTCCCACTTTTCCCACCTCCTCTCCCTCTTCCCTGCATCCTCTCTCACATTCCCTAAATCCTTTCCCACTTTCCCTGAATCCTCTCTCACCTTTCTCCGTCCTTTCCCACATTCCCTGCATCCTATTCCCACTTTTCCTGAACTTTCCATCCCCTTCCCTGCATCCTTCCCCACTTTCCCTGGATCCTTTCCCACCTTTCCTGCGTCTTCCTGCACCTCCCTGCATCCTCTCCCACATTCCCTAAATCCTTTCCCATTTTCCCTGAATCCTCTCCCACCTTTCCTAAATCCTTTCCCACTTTTCCTCCCTCCCATTCCCACCTTTCCTGCATTTTCCAACCCATTTCTGGCATCCTCTCCCACATTCCCTAAATCCTTTCCCACCTCCCCTAAATCCTTTCCCACTTTTCCTGCATTTTCCAGCCCCTTCCCTGCAGCATTTCCCACCTCCTTTCCCTCTTCCCTGGATCCTCTCTCACATTCCCTAAATCCTTGCCCACTTTCCCTGGATCCTTTCCCGCTTTCCCTCCATCCTTTCCCCACCTTTCCTGAATTTTCCAACCCCTTCCCTTTATCCTTTCCCTCTTCCCTAAATCCCTTCCCACATTCCCTAAATCCCTTCCCACATTCCCTAAATCCCTCCCCACATTCCCTGCATCCTTTCCTCCATTTCCCAACCCCTTCCCTGCAGCTTTTCCCACTTTTCCTCCCTCCTTTTCCCACCTTTCCTGCATTTTCCATCCCCTTCCCTGCATCCTTCCCCACTTTCCTGCATCCTCTCCCACATTCCCTAAATCCTTTCCCACTTTTCCTGCATTTTCCAGCCCCTTCCCTGCAGCTTTTCCCACTCCTCTCCCTCTTCCCTGGATCCTTTTCCGCATTCCCTAAATCCCTCCCCACATTCCCTAAATCCCTCCCCACATTCCCTAAATCCCTCCCCACATTCCCTGCCTCCCTCCTCACCTTCCCCATCCCTTCCCACCTTTCCCCCACCATCCCAATCCTCTTTTTCCACCTCCAACCCCCCTTTTTCCCTGGAAAACTCCAGCTCCGGCTCTACACCAGCGACCCCGGCCGAGCTCCAAGCCCATCCACCCCCTCATCCCATCATTCCCAATCCCTCGGGAACGGGGACGCGGCGGCCGCTCCGTAAATACGGATGCCCTTATCAATTCCCGGTCATCGCCCTCTCCGGCGGCTCCCGAATCCCGGCTTTTATGTGGAGCTGGGCATCCGAGCGGAGCGGGATAACAGCAAAGGAGCCGCCGGCCGGGAATAATGGAGCCGGAGTTATCTGGGAATGACGAACATGCCACCGGAGCCCTTGGATGTGGGATTATGTAACGGCCGCTCCTGCGGGATCCTCGGATGAACCCGGCTGCTCCGGAGGCTTGGGAAGGGCACGGAGAATCCTGGAATGCTTTGGGTGGGATTCACGGAGCTTCAATCCCATCCCATTCCAACCCCACGATGATCCCGGGCTGCTCCAGCCTTTCCTTGGATGCTGCCAGGGATTCCCTGGGAATTCCAGCCCAGCCGGGAATTCCTTCCCAAGATCCCAGCCCGAGCTCCCCTTTCCCAGGGAAATCCCTCCATTCCCGCCTCTCCCAGCCTGCCATTGGATCCAGCCCCAGCCCGACTCCTCTGCGGGAAGGAATTCCGGCCTCCAGGCCCTTCCCTGGGAATCTCGGCACTCCAGGAAGGCTCTCCCTTCCCTTGCCCATCCCCGACTTCCAGAAAAACCCCTGGCCATGGATTCGGAGCCTCCTGCATCCCACAATCCCGGAATGCTTTGGCTGGGATCCACGCAGCTTCAATCCCATCCCATTCCAAGGCCGGCACCTCCCCCGCTGATCCCAGGCTGCTCCAGCCTTTCCTTGGCCAATCCCAGGGATCCGGGAGCAGCCCCAGATTCCTGGGAAAAATCTACACCCCCTCCCGCCCCCCCCCCCCCCCCATTTTCCATGGTTTTATTTGGGAATGAATCCACGGAGCAGGAAAACGAGTGGGAGAGAAGGACACAGCATTCCCTGCTTGTCTCCGAGGCAGGAACAGGGAATTGACCTTTGCCATGAGCAGCTTTGGATTCCCGGGATATCAATCAGCGGGAAAATGAAGCCGGAGCCTTTGATGGATAATTCCGGCATAAAGCGGGAAGGGAGGGAGGGAGCGGCACCGGGAGTCCTTGGGAAGGGCGTTCGCCCCATCCCAGCTTTCCTTGGGCACTGCCAGGGATCCGGGCATTCCCTGGGAATTCCAGCCCAGTCGGGAATTCCTTCCCAAGATCCCAGCCCGAGCTCCCCTTTCCCACTGGGAAGCCATTCCCTGCCTCCTGCCCCTCCAGCCCTTTCCCAAATCCCAGCTCTCCTGGAGCCCCTTCAGGCTCGGGAAGCGGCTTCGAGGATTCCCTGGATCCTTGAATCCCTTGGAGCTGCATCCCACGGGATTTGTGCGCTGGGAACCCCAACCTGGAACCATCCCAGCAGCTCCAGAGGATCCCGGAATGCTTTGGCTGGGATCCACGCAGCTTCAATCCCATCCCATTCCAAGGCCGGCACCTCCCCCGATGATCCCAGGCTGCTCCAAGGTGTCGGGGTTGGAATGGGATGGGATGGAAGCTCCGTGGATCCCACCCAAAGCATTCCGGGATTCCCTGATTCCATCACATTCCCACTGCCTGACCTCCGCATCCCATTCCAGCCAGCGAACGCCTTTCCCAAGGACTCCCGGTGCCGCTCCCTCCCTCCCTTCCCGCTTTATGCCGGAATTATCCATCAAAGGCTCCGGCTTCATTTTCCCGCTGATTGATATCCCGGGAATCCAAAGCTGCTCATGGCAAAGGTCAATTCCCTGTTCCTGCCTCGGAGACAAGCAGGGAATGCTGTGTCCTTCTCTCCCACTCGTTTTCCTGCTCCGTGGATTCATTCCCAAATAAAACCATGGAAAATGGGGGGGGAGGGGGTGTAGATTTTTCCCAGGAATCTGTGGCTGCTCCCAGATCCCTGGAAGTGTCCAAGGAAAGGCTGGAGCAGCCTGGGATCGTCGGGGCAGGTGCCGGCCTTGGAATGGGATGGGATTGAAGCTGCGTGGATCCCAGCCAAAGCATTCCGGGACTGTGGGATGCAGGAGGCTCCGAATCCATGGCCAGGGGTTTTTCTGGAAGTCGGGGATGGGCAAGGGAAGGGAGAGCCTTCCTGGAGTGCCGAGATTCCCAGGGAAGGGCCTGGAGGCCGGAATTCCTTCCCGCAGAGGAGTCGGGCTGGGGCTGGATCCAATGGCAGGCTGGGAGAGGCGGGAATGGAGGGATTTCCCTGGGAAAGGGGAGCTCGGGCTGGGATCTTGGGAAGGGATTCCCGGCTGCGCTGGAATTCCCAGGGAATGCCCGGATCCCTGGCAGTGCCCAAGGAAAGGCTGGAGCAGCCTGGGATCATCGGGGGAGGTGCCGGCCTTGGAATGGGATGGGATGGGATGGGATGGGATGGGATGGGATGGGATGGGATGGGATGGGATTGGAGCCCCTTCCCATCCCAAAGCATTCCAGGATTCCATTCTTTTCTCCCACCTCCTGCTCCTCTCCCAGAACTTTCCGGAAAGGATTCACACCCCCCCCACACCCCCCCCCCCATTCCCAGCTTTGCTTCCAGGCGTTTTCCTGGCGCACAGGGGGTGCGATGATCCATGGATTTCATCCCGGGAAGGTCACGGCGGCTTTAGCTCGGGAGCGGCTCCGTTGCCGCCTCGTCCTCCGAGTTCTTTGTGTTCCCAAGTCCTGAATTCCCATTCCAGAGGGGTCATTCCGGAGGGTCCTGCTGGGTTTTCCCACCGGATCCCATTCCCATTGGATCCCAGCCCCATTCCCGTTGGATCCCAGTTCCATTCCCGTTGGATCCCAGCCCCATTCCCATTGGATCCCATTCCCCTTTTCCCATTGGATCCCAGCCCCATTCCCATTGGATCCCAGCCCCATTCCCATTTGGATCCCAGCTCCATTCCCATTGGATCCCAGCCCCATTTCCTATTGGATCCCAGCTCCATTCCCGTTGGATCCCAGCCCCATTGCCATTGGATCCCAGCCCCATTCCCATTGGATCCCAGCCCCATTCCCATTTGGATCCTAGCCCCATTGCCATTGGATCCCAGCCCCATTCCCATTGGATCCCATTCCCATTGGATCCCAGCCCCATTCCCATTTGGATCCCAGCCCCCATTGCCATTGGATCCCAGCTCCATTCCCATTGGATCCCAGCCCCATTTCCTATTGGATCCCAGCTCCATTTCCTATTGGATCCTAGCCCCATTCCCATTTGGATCCCAGCCCCATTCCCATTGGATCCCAGCCCCATTCCCATTTGGATCCCAGCCCCATTCCCATTGGATCCCAGCCCCATTCCCATTGGATCCCAGCCCCATTCCCCATTTTCCCAGGATTCCCGAGCTCTGCTGCCGGCGTGGGAATACCACCAGAAGCATCCCTGCCTCCGGAGCAGGACACGGATTCCGGGAGCCCGTTCCCTTCTCCGTGGCTCGAGGGATCCTCTTCCCATTCCCAAACTTTCGGGAATCCATGGCCCCTCAGCCCTCAGATCCCAACCCCGGGCATTTCCACGACACAAAACCCTCGGAATTGCTCCGGCATCCCAGGAATCCTCTTGAGGCTCCCCCTCCTCCCATTCCGGGCATTCCCGGCTCCGGAAAAAGGGGGGAACCTCAGACCCTTTCCCGTTTTTCCGCTGGCTGCAGGTCCTGGATCAGCTGGAGGAGCACCTGAGGAGATCCCAATATTTCCGCTTCCTGTGGTTCCCGCACAGCGAGAACGTCCGGATCATCTACCAGGATCCCACTTCCAAGGCAGGTCCCACCAGGATCCATCCCAGGGATCCAGGGATGGATTTGAGGGCGGGAAGCCGGATTTTGGGAATGGGCTGGACTCCACGCTCTAGGAATCCCGGGATTTTCCAAGCTCTCGGCATCCTCCTGGCGATTCCGGGTCTTTTTTTTTTTTCTCCGCGGGATGTGCGGAATGTTGGGATTCCCTTCTCCCATCCCCTGCTCCCAGATGGCTCCCGGTCTTAAATTCCCAGTTTTCCGCCCTCCAAATCCCGCTCATCCCTAAAATCCGTCGTTTTCCTGCTGGATTCGCAGCCTCCCTGCTCCTCCTCCAGCTGGTTTTGGGATTATGCCGTTGGATATTATCTCCTGGAATTCCTGCTCTGGATCAGGTAGGAAAACCCTCCAGGCACTGGGATTGCGAAGGATTTTCCAGGGCTGCCCTCATCCCGATTTTCCCCCTGTGCCGATTCCTCGGCATTCCCAGGGAATCCGGCAAGGCAGAGCTGTCACCTGGAGCATTCCCGATTCCTGGGAAAAGCGGAATCGGGAATTGCTGCTTTTCCCAGGGAGTGCTTTGGGCTGGGATTCAGGGCTGGGGCTCCACTGCCCTCTGGTGTCCACAGAAATCATGGAATCATGGAATTGTTGAGGCTGGAAAAGCCCTGAGACCTCGGAGTCCAACCATTCCCCCAGCCCTGATCCAGGTCCCGAATCCGCGTGGGTTTGAAATCCCCGTGGGAATGGGAATTCCGCGCCTGTCCTGGGTGCAGAATTCCCGAGGCCGAGGTGGGGATGTGGGAGTTTTTAGGGATGGGTTTGGATGTGGGAATGCCCCGGAGCACTGGGATGGGAAAGGATCCAATCCAAAGGAGGAGGACACAGGAGAGCCTGGAAAAAAGAGGGGAAAGAGGGATCGGGACCACTTGGAATTCTACCAAGGGATCCAGGCAGCCACTCCGCTGGGATCCATCGGGATTGGGACAGGGGAGATCCCGGGAGAGCTGTGGGATTCCTGGGATCTGGAATCCTCAGGGAATTGCAGCTCTGCCTCTGGGGAGGGCATTCCAAGATTCCCATCCCAGCATCCCAGCATTCCCATGGAGAGCTGGGATTTGGGATGAAGGCTGGAGGGGCAGGAGGCAGGGAATGGCTTCCCAGTGGGAAAGGGGAGCTCGGGCTGGGATGTTGGGAAGGAATTCCCGGCTGGGCTGGAATTCCCAGGGAATCCCTGGCAGTGCCCAAGGAAAGGCTGGAGCAGCCTGGGATCATCGGGGGAGGTGCCGGCCTTGGAATGGGATGGGATTGAAGCTGCGTGGATCCCAGCCAAAGCATTCCGGGATTGTGGGATGCAGGAGGCTCCGAATCCATGGCCAGGGGTTTTTCTGGAAGTCGGGGATGGGAAAGGGAAGGGAGAGCCTTCCTGGAGTGCCGAGATTCCCAGGGAAGGGCCTGGAGGCCGGAATTCCTTCCCGCAGAGGAGTCGGGATGGGGCTGGATCCAATGGCAGGCTGGGAGAGGCGGGAATGGAGGGATTTCCCTGGGAAAGGGGAGCTCGGGCTGGGATCTTGGGAAGGAATTCCCGGCTGGGCTGGAATTCCCAGGGAATCCCTGGGAGCATCCAAGGAAAGGCTGGAGCAGCCTGGGGTCATCTTGGGAAGTGTCCCTGGAATGGGATGGGATTGAAGATCCCACCCATTCCATGATTCCAGGATTCGTCTCCCAGGCAGCGCCGCTCTCGTCCCGCCCTCGGCACATCCCTGGGAAGCAATTCCGGCCTCAATTCCCGCTTTTTCCCCGCAGCTCCTTCATTCCCGGCCTGGTGGCTTGGATCAACCGCGGCTTCTTCTGGCTCCTCTTCAATTCCCGCGTGGAAAACGTCGCCCAGAGCCACCGGATCTTCTCCTACGAGTGTCGCTTCCGGCAGCACGTCCAGGATTGGGCCATTCCCATGTAAATTCCCAAATCCCGGTCCAGGATTGGGCCGTTCCCATGGAAACTCCCAGAATTCCCAGATCCCGGTCCAGGATTGGGCCATTCCCATGGAAACTCCCAGAATTCCCAGATCCTGGTCCAGGGTTGGGCCATTCCCATGGAAATTCCCAGATCCCGGTCCAGGATTGGGCCATTCCCATGGAAACTCCCAGAATTCCCAGATCCTGGTCCAGGGTTGGGCCATTCCCATGGAAATTCCCAGATCCCGGTCCAGGATTGGGCCATTCCCATGGAAACTCCCAGAATTCCCAGATCCTGGTCCAGGGTTGGGCCATTCCCATGGAAATTCCCAGATCCCGGTCCAGGATTGGGCCATTCCCATGGAAACTCCCAGAATTCCCAGATCCCGGTCCAGGATTGGGCCATTCCCATGGAAATTCCCAGATCCCGGTCCAGGATTGGGCCATTCCCATGGAAACTCCCAGAATTCCCAGATCCCAGTCCAGGATTGGGCCATTCCCATGGAAATTCCCAGATCCCAGTCCAGGATTGGGCCGTTCTCATGGAAATTCCCGGATCCCGGTCCAGGATTGGGCCATTCCCATGGAAATTCCCAAATCCCGATCCAGGATTGGGCCATTCCCATGGAAACTCCCAGAATTCCCAGATCCTGGTCCAGGGTTGGGCCATTCCCATGGAAATTCCCAGATCCCGGTCCAGGATTGGGCCATTCCCATGGAAACTCCCAGAATTCCCAGATCCTGGTCCAGGGTTGGGCCATTCCCATGGAAATTCCCAGATCCCGGTCCAGGATTGGGCCATTCCCATGGAAACTCCCAGAATTCCCAGATCCCAGTCCAGGATTGGGCCATTCCCATGGAAATTCCCAGATCCCAGTCCAGGATTGGGCCGTTCTCATGGAAATTCCCGGATCCCGGTCCAGGATTGGGCCATTCCCATGGAAATTCCCAAATCCCGATCCAGGATTGGGCCATTCCCATGGAAACTCCCAGAATTCCCAGATCCTGGTCCAGGGTTGGGCCATTCCCATGGAAATTCCCAGATCCCGGTCCAGGATTGGGCCGTTCCCATGGAAATTCCCGGATCCCGGTCCAGGATTGGGCCATTCCCATGGAAATTCCCAAATCCCGGTCCAGGATTGGGCCATTCCCATGGAAACTCCCAGAATTCCCAGATCCTGGTCCAGGGTTGGGCCATTCCCATGGAAATTCCCAGATCCCGGTCCAGGATTGGGCCGTTCCCATGGAAATTCCCGGATCCCGGTCCAGGATTGGGCCATTCCCATGGAAATTCCCAAATCCCGATCCAAGATTGGGCCATTCCCATGGAAACTCCCAGAATTCCCAGATCCCGGTCCAGGGTTGGGCCATTCCCATGGAAATTCCCAGATCGCAGCCCCTTCCCAGGATCTCCTCCAGCCCAGGATTCCCTGGGCGAGGAGCAAATCCCTGGAATGGGGCATCTGCCTGGGGTACAGCATTGCCACCGGGAATCTGGGCATGGAGACCCCTCTAGATCCCAATCCTGGGATTCCAAATCCATTCCTTGTCCCAGCCCTTTCCCGAACTCTCCTGAATCCCAGAATTCCCTGGGTGAGGAGCAAATCCATGGAAAGAGGGATCTGGATTGGAGACCCCATTCCCACCGGGAATATTTCCATGTGGATCCCTCTAGATCCCAATCCTGGGATCCCAAATCCATGGAAAGAGGGATCTGGATTGGGGACCCCATTCCTGCTGGGAATATTTCCATGTGGATCCCTCTAGATCCCCATCCTGACATCCCAAATCCATTCCTTGTCCCAGCCCTTTCCCGGGATCTCCTCCAGCCCAGGATTCCTGGACGAGGAGCAAATCCATGGAAAGAGGGATCTGGATTGGGGACCCCATTCCCACCGGGAATATTTCCATGTGGATCCCTCTAGATCCCAATCCTGGGACCCCAAATCCATGGAAAGAGGGATCTGGACTGGAGACCCCATTCCCACCTGGAATATTTCCATGTGGATCCCTCCAGATCCCCATCCTGGGGCCCCAAATCCATGGAAAGAGGGATCTGGACTGGGGACCCCATTCCCACTGGGAATATTTCCATGTGGATCCCTCTAGATCCCAATCCCAGGATCCCAAATCCATGGAAAGAGGTATCTGGATTGGGGACACCATTCCCACCTGGAATATTTCCATGTGGATCCCTCCACATCCCCATCCTGGGATCCCAAATCCATTCCTTGTCCCATCCCTTTCCCGAACTCTCCTGAATCCCAGAATTCCCTGGGTGAGGAGCAAATCCATGGAAAGAGGGATCTGGACTGGAGACCCCATTCCCACCGGGAATATTTCCATGTGGATCCCTCTAGATCCCAAATCCATGGAAAGAGGGATCTGGACTGGAGACCCCATTCCCAATCCCGGGATCCCCAATCTGGGAGCCGTGTGATCCCGTGGCAGGGACGTCCTGGCACATCCCAGGCCATTCCCTGGATAACGCGGGGCCGGGAATTCCGCGGGACGGAGCTCCCACCCCTCCCTTCCACTGACCGGGATCTTGGGATCGGGGGGGGGCTTTTCCCGGGAAAACAGCGGGAAGACCAAGGAAGCGCTGCTGGAGCTGAAGGCGGCCCTGGAGCGCAATCCCGAGCTGGTGGCTCACTTCCCGGTGGAAATCCGCTTTTCCCGGGGCGATGAGATCCTGCTGAGCCCCTGCTTCCGGCGGGACAGCTGCTACATCAACGTCATCATGTACAGGTCAGCCCCAGCCCCATCCCGACCTTTTCCCGGCGGGAATATCCCACCCGGAGAGCCGGCAGAGCCGAGGATCCCAAGGGGTGGAGGCGATCCCGGGTTTTTTCCGGGATGTTGTGTCACGTGAGGGTGAAATGCTGAGGTTAAAGGTGTGGGAGGGGTTGTTGGGATATTCCGGGATGGTCCGTGGGTAAGGCAGGGGTTGGGAAGGCTGGGGGATGGAATTCCGGGCCCAAAGGTTGTCCCAGCTTTTTTTTCCTGGCGTCTCCTCCAGCCCTGGGATTCCCTGGATGAGGAGGAAATCCATGGAAAGAGGGATCGGGATTGGGGACACTGTTCCCACCTGGAATATTTCCGTGTGGATCCCTCTAGATCCCCATCCTGGGATCCCTAATCCATTCCTTTTCCCATCCCTTTCCCGAACTCTCCTGAATCCCAGGATTCCTGGATGAGGAGCAAATCCATGGAAAGAGGGATCTGGATTGGGGACCCCATTCCCACTGGAATATTTCCATGTGGATCCCTCTAGATCCTGATCCCAGGGTCGCAAATCCATGGAAAGATGGATCTGGATTGGAGACCCCATTCCCAATCCTGGGACCCCAAATCCATGGAAAGAGGGATCGGGATTGGGGACACAATTCCCAATCCTGGGAATATTTCCCTGTGGATCCCTCTAGATCCCCATCCTGGGATCCCAAATCCATTCCTTGTCCCAGCCCTTTCTGGGATCTCCTCCAGCCCTGGGATTCCCTGGATGAGGAGCAAATCCATGGAAAGAGAGATCTGGATTGGAGACCCCATTCCCACCGGGAGTATTTCCATGTGGATCCCTCTAGATCCCAATCCTGGTATCCCAAATCCATGGAAAGAGGGATCTGGATTGGGGACACCATTCCCAATCCTGGGACCCCAAATCCATGGAAAGAGGGATCTCCCTTGGGGACCCCATTCCCACCGGGAATATTTCCATGTGGATCCCTCCAGATCCCCATCCCAGGGTCGCAAATCCATGGAATGATGGATCTGATTGGGAGACCCCATTCCCAATCCTGGGAATATTTCCCTGTGGATCCCTCCACATCCCGATCCCGGGATCCCAAATCCATTCCTTGTCCCAGCCCTTTCTGGGATCTCCTCCAGCCTGGGATTCCCTGGATGAGGAGCAAATCCATGGAAAGAGGGATCTGGATTGGGGACCCCATTCCCACCTGGAATATTTCCATGTGGATCCCTCTAGATCCCAATCCCAGGATCCCAAATCCATGGAAAGAGGGATCTGGATTGGAGACACCATTCCCAATCCTGGGACCCCAAATCCATGGAAAGAGGGATCTCCCTTGGGGACCCCATTCCCACCTGGAATATTTCCATGTGGATCCCTCCACATCCCGATCCCGGGATCCCAAATCCATTCCTTGTCCCAGCCCTTTCTGGGATCTCCTCCAGCCCTGGGATTCCCTGGATGAGGAGGAAATCCATGGAAAGAGGGATCTGGATTGGGGACCCCGTTCCCACTGGAGTATTTCCCTGTGGATCCCTCCACATCCTGATCCCAGGGTCCCAAATCCATGGAAAGAGGGATCTGGATTGGAGACACAATTCCCAATCCTGGGAATATTTCCCTGTGGATCCCTCCAGATCCCGATTGCGGGATCCCAAATCCATGGAATGAGGGATCTCCCTTGGGGACCCCATTCCCACTGGAATATTTCCATGTGGATCCCTCTAGATCTCAATCCCAGGGTCCCAAATCCATGGAATGAGGGATCTGGATTGGGGACCCCATTCCCACTGGAATATTTCCCTGTGGATCCCTCCACATCCTGATCCCAGGGTCGCAAATCCATGGAAAGAGGGATCTGGATTGGAGACCCCATTTCCACCTGGAATATTTCCCTGTGGATCCCTCCAGATCCCCATCCCACGATCCCGAATCCATCCCTTTCCCGGGCTCCCAGCATCCCCAAACCCCACGGGACGGATTCCCGGGATTCTCCTTTTCCCGAGGGCCATTTCCCAGCCGTGCCCATCCCCCTTTCCCGGCTGCTGCTGCTTCCCGATCCCGCTCTCCAGGCCCTATGGAAAAGACATTCCCAGGCTGGAATATTGGCGGACCTACGAGAGAATCATGAAGAAACACGGCGGGAGACCCCACTGGGCCAAGGTACCGGAAAACCGGGAATTTCCCTCGGGAAAGGCCTTTGGGATCGGGGAACGACCCCCATCCCACATCCAGAGGGAGCCGGATGCCTCCGGCTCCCGAATTTTCCCGCTTTCCTTGGGGATGGAGCTCCTGGGGGTTCCACGGGGGGATTCCCAGCGCATTCCCGGTGTTGGGAATTCCCTCCGGGATCCTCCGTCTCCCGCAGGCTCACAGCTGCACCCGGAAGGATTTGGAGAAGATGTATCCGGCCTTCCCGAAATTCTGCGCCATCCGGGAGAAGCTGGATCCCACCGGGATCTTCCTGAACGCCTACCTGGAAAAGGTCTTCTACTGACGACGGAAAAAAGTGGCCCCAAATCCTTGGAAAATCCCGGAATTCCCGCTCCCATCGGGCTGTATCCTCATGTCCTGGCAAGGCCAAGGATTTGCTCTGATCCCGGAGCCAATTCCAGGCTCCGAAGGGCCTGGAAAGGTTCCCGGGAAACCCGCGGCTCCTGCGGAATGTCGTGCCGGTCTTCCGGAATTCCGCGGAATATTTCCATGTGGATCCCTCTAGATCCTGATCCCAGGATCCCAAATCCATGGAAAGAGGGATCTGGATTGGGGACACCATTCCCACCTGGAATATTTCCATGTGGATCCCTCCAGATCCCCATCCCAGGGTCGCAAATCCATGGAATGATGGATCTGATTGGGAGACCCCATTCCCAATCCTGGGGTCCCAAATCCATGGAAAGAGGGATCTCCCTTGGGGACACCATTCCCACCGGGAATCTGAGCACTGGGATCCCTCCACATCCCGATCCTGGGATCCCAAATCCATTCCTTGTCCCAGCCCTTTCCAGGATCTCCTCCAGCCTGGGATTCCCTGGATGAGGAGGAAATCCATGGAAAGAGGGATCTGGATTGGGGACCCCATTCCCACTGGAATATTTCCCTGTGGATCCCTCCAGATCCCAATCCTGGGATCCCAAATCCATGGAAAGAGGGATCTGGATTGGGGACACCATTCCCACTGGAATATTTCCCTGTGGATCCCTCCAGATCCCGATCCCGGGATCCCAAATCCATTCCTTGTCCCATCCCTTTCCCGAACTCTCCTGAATCCCAGCATTCCTGGATGAGGAGCAAATCCATGGAAAGAGGGATCTGGATTGGAGACCCCATTCCCACCGGGAATATTTCCATGTGGATCCCTCCAGATCCCAATCCTGGGATCCCAAATCCATGGAAAGAGGGATCTGGATTGGGGACCCCATTCCCGAATTCCGGAGCCGTTTTTCCCCCTCAATAAAGCCTTTCCCGGAGCAGAACTTTCCCTATGGAAGTGTCCGGCCCTGGGGACTTGGGAAGAGGTTGGGAATATTCCCGGTGAGGGGTCGGGAATGGGAATGGAGGCCTTGGGAATGGTTCCATCCCTTCCCGGAGTTCCGACATTCCCGGGAAAGGGCACGGAGGGAGATTTCGGATGGGAGATGAGAATCACGGAATATCCAGAGCGGAATCCGCCGGGATCATCGATCCAACTCCAGACCCTGCACAGACATCCCGAAATTCCCACCCCCGTCCCTGGGAGCGTTTTCCAAGCGTTCCCAGAGCTCCAGAAACCTTGGGAATGTCGTCATTCCGGGTCCTGACGGAGACTTCCCGGATTCCTGGATGCTTCTTCCAAGGAATTTTTCCCGTTAGGAATTCGTCGTCCCCGCTTTGTTCTTCTTCCCGTCTCCTTCGAAATTCCAAAGGAGCTCCCGGATCCGGTGTTCCCGTCCTTTCCCAGCGGTGGGTGGCGGATTCAGGGGAAAAAAGAGTTCCAGAAATCCCGGGAAACAGGAATCCCTCGTTTTTCCTGCGGGAAGACGCCGGAATTCCTTGGATTTGTGCTGGAAGTGGGAATTCCTTGGATTCCTGCTGGAAATGGGCAGCTGGGTCGGTTCGGGGCGGGGGGGGGGGGGGGGGGGTGGGACACGGCCCGGTATCCCAAAAAATCCTGGAGCTCTGGGATGGATTGGACCCCGCCCCCCCCCCCTCCCCCCCCATTCCTGATCCCATTCCAGCCATTCCCAGGAATATCCATGGATCAGACTCCCCCCCCCAACATTCCCGATCCCATTCCAGCCATTCCCAGGAATATCCATGGATTAGACTCCCCCCCCAACATTCCCTATCCCATTCCAGCCATTCCCAGGAATATCCGTGGATCAGACCCCCCCCAACATTCCCGATCCCATTCCCAGGAATATCCATGGATCAGACCCCTCCCCCCCAACATTCCCGATCCCATTCCAGCCATTCCCAGGAATATCCATGGATCAGACCCCTCCCCCCCAACATTCCCTATCCCATTCCAGCCATTCCCAGGAATATCCATGGATCAGACCCCCCCCCCCCCAACATTCCCAATCCCATTCCCAGGAATATCCATGGATCAGACCCCCCCCAACATTCCCAATCCCATTCCAGCCATTCCCAGGAATGTCCATGGATTAGACCCCTCCCCCACCCCCCCAACATTCCCGATCCCATTCCCAGGAATTTCCATGGATCAGACCCCCCCTGCTCCCTCCCAACGTTCCCGATCCCTCTCCAGCCATTCCCAGCAATCCCACAGGCAAACCTCAGGAATTCCGACCCCCCCCGGAATGCCGCTGAAACCAATCCCACCCCCCAAATCCCTCTTTTTTTGGGAGGGGTCCAGAGGTTTTTCCAGAGCACCCAAAGCCTCTCCCCATCCCATCCCATCCCATTTATCCCGTTTATCCTGTTTATCCCATTTATCCCATCCCATCCCATCCCATCCCATCCCATTTATCCCATCCCATTTATCCCATTTCTCCCATCCCATCCCATCCCACCCCCTCCCATCCCATCCCATTTCTCCCATCCCATTTATCCCATTTATCCCATTTATCCCATTTATCCCATCCCATCCCATCCCATTTCTCCCATCCCATTTATCCCATTTATCCCATTTATCCTGTTTATCCCATTTATCCCATCCCATCCCATTTATCCCATTTATCCCATTTATCCCATTTATCCCATCCCATTTATCCCATCCCATTTCTCCCATCCCATTTATCCCATTTATCCCATTTATCCCATCCCATCCCATCCCATCCCATCCCATCCCATCCCATTTCTCCCATCCCATTTTTCCCGTTTATCCTGTTTATCCCATCCCATCCCATCCCATCCCATTTCTCCCATCCCATCCCATTTATCCCATTTCTCCCATTTATCCCATTTCTCCCATCCCATCCCATCCCACCCCCTCCCATCCCATCCCATTTCTCCCATCCCATTTATCCCATTTATCCCATTTATCCCATTTATCCTGTTTATCCCATTTATCCCATCCCATCCCATCCCATTTATCCCATTTATCCCATTTATCCCATTTATCCTGTTTATCCCATTTATCCCATCCCATCCCATCCCATCCCATCCCATCCCATCCCATCCCATCCCATCCCATTTCTCCCATTTCTCCCATTTCTCCCATTTATCCCGTTTATCCCATTTCTCCCATCCCATCCCATCCCATCCCGTTTATCCCATCCCATCCCATTTCTCCCATCCCATTTCTCCCATTTATCCCATTTATCCCGTTTCTCCCATTTCTCCCATCCCATCCCATTTATCCCATTTATCCCATCCCATCCCCTCCCATCCCATCCCATCCCATCCCATCCCATTTCTCCCATCCCATCCCATTTATCCCATTTATCCCATCCCATCCCATCCCACCCCCTCCCATCCCATCCCATTTATCCCATTTATCCCATTTATCCCATTTATCCCATTTATCCCATCCCATCCCATCCCATCCCATCCCATTTCTCCCATCCCATTTATCCCATTTATCCCATTTATCCCATTTATCCCATTTATCCTGTTTATCCCATTTATCCCAGCCCATCCCATTTATCCCATCCCATCCCATTTCTCCCATCCCATTTATCCCATTTATCCCATTTCTCCCATTTCTCCCATCCCATCCCATCCCATCCCATTTATCCCATCCCATCCCATTTCTCCCATCCCATTTATCCCATTTATCCCATTTATCCCGTTTCTCCCATTTCTCCCATCCCATCCCATTTATCCCATTTATCCCATCCCATCCCCTCCCATCCCATCCCATCCCATCCCATCCCATTTCTCCCATCCCATCCCATTTATCCCATTTATCCCATCCCATCCCCTCCCATCCCATCCCATCCCATCCCATCCCATTTATCCCATTTATCCTGTTTATCCCATTTCTCCCATCCCATCCCATCCCACCCCCTCCCATCCCATCCCATTTCTCCCATCCCATTTATCCCATTTATCCCATTTATCCCATCCCATCCCATCCCATCCCATCCCATCCCATCCCATTTCTCCCATCCCATTTATCCCATTTATCCCATTTATCCTGTTTATCCCATTTATCCCATCCCATCCCATCCCATTTCTCCCATTTCTCCCATTTATCCCATTTCTCCCATTTATCCCGTTTATCCCATTTCTCCCATCCCATCCCATCCCATCCCATTTCTCCCATCCCATTTATCCCATCCCATTTATCCCATTTCTCCCATCCCATCCCATTTATCCCATCCCATTTCTCCCATCCCATCCCACCCCATCCCATCCCGGAGCTCTCCAGCACCGTTAACTCCGATCCATCTTCCCGCCATTGTCCGCCATCGACGTTTCCCATTCACCACATCCATTATCCACCTTTTTTTTTTTCTATCCCCCTCCTCCGAGGCCCCATCCCGGCTTTTCACGGAGCTGGAAAAAGGCCGGAGCCGGCTCCATCCGGAGCCTTTTATCCGAGCACTCCAGAGCCACTTCCCGGCTCCTAAATGGATTTGACCTCCGCTCCTCCCGAGCTTTATTCCCTTTGATTTTCCACCGGCTCATTATTCTCGGGAATAATAAAACCCCCCGGACAATCCGAGCTCATCCCGAGCGTTGGCGTCAGAGGCGGAGACGGCTCCGGACGCCTCTGGAAAAGGGGGAACATCCGACGGCCTTCGAGTGCTTCGAGGCTGATCCCGGCACAAAAGGGACTTTGGAAAACGCTTCCCGGTTTTCCGACCGAGCTCTTCAGGGAGACAAAGCCCGGTCGGATCCGGCCTCGCTTTGCCGCGGATGGATGGGGTCGGTTGGGATTTAGGGAGGAGGGGATGGGGAAAAGGGGGAGAAAATTCCGAGTTTGGTTGGGAGCGGGGATGGGTTTTTGGGGGGAATGTGGGATACGGACCCTCCGGAGGGATGGGGAAGCTCTGGAGCCGGGCTGGGAATGTTCAGCTGGAGAAGGGAAGGATCCAGGGAAATCTTGGATCCTGAAAGGGGCTCCAGGAGAGCAGGGATTTGGGATAAAGGCTGGAGGGGCAGGAGGCAGGGAATGGCTTCCCAGTGGGAAAGGGGAGCTTGGGCTGGGATCTTGGGAAGGAATTCGCGGCTGGGCTGGAATTCCCAGGGAATGCCCGGATCCCTGGCAGTGCCCAAGGAAAGGCTGGAGCAGCCTGGGATCATCGGGGGAGGTGCCGGCCTTGGAATGGGATGGGATTGAAGCTGCGTGGATCCCAGCCAAAGCATTCCGGGACTGTGGGATGCAGGAGGCTCCGAATCCATGGCCAGGGGTTTTTCTGGAAGTCGGGGATGGGAAAGGGAAGGGAGAGCCTTCCTGGAGTGCCGAGATTCCCAGGGAAGGGCCTGGAGGCCGGAATTCCTTCCCGCAGAGGAGTCGGGATGGGGCTGGATCCAATGGCAGGCTGGGAGAGGCGGGAATGGAGGGATTTCCCTGGGAAAGGGGAGCTCGGGCTGGGATCTTGGGAAGGAATTCCCGGCTGCGCTGGAATTCCCGGATCCAAGGAAAGTTTGGAGCATCCCGGGATCACCGTGGGGTCGGGATGGGATGGGATTGAAGGTCCCGTCCCACCCAATCCAGGCTGGAATTCCGGGATCCCAGGATCCCAGGATCCCCCCGCTCTCCTGCTGTGCAGCTTCTCCTCTCCCCGCTCCATCCCAAATCCCACCGCAATTCCCGGCATCCCAAAATCCTCCATCCCGATCCCTCCTGAGACATCTCCGGCCGACGTTCTCTGGGCTCTCCTGAATCCAGGGATTTGGGGCTGGCCGGGATTCCCGGTCCTGGGATGGGATCCCGGGATCGGAGCAGGATCGAGGTTTGGGTGGATTTGGGGATTCCCTGGAATTCAGGAACCTCTGGATTTCCTTGTCCTGCTGATTGTAGTTGGGCAAATCCCAGATTTTTGGACTTGGAAGTGTGTGGGAATCGCAAAGATCGGGAAAACCTTGGAGTTATTAAAGTTGGGAATCACGGATTTATTAAAGTCAGGAATCCGGGATTTAAAGCTGGAAAAACCCTTGGAAAAAAGCATCAAATCCAAGCTTTCAATCCCAAAGAATCTTGGGACAAATCCCGAAGTTTTTGTGACCCCGTCCTCCCTCCGGAGCACTTCCCGCTTCCATGACTCCCAACAGCTCCGGCCAACCCCGCATCCCGAGGGATTGGTGGGATTTGAGCCCATCCGTGATTTTCTCAGCCGGCTCCCGGAGCTCATTCGCATCCAGGTGCGAGCTGGTCCCGGATTAATGGGAATTAATTAATGGGAAAGGGCAGGAATCACGTGGGAATGAAACCCCATCCTGGCCCGGATCCGGCCGGGAAAGGGCGGCACGTCCCGAATTTCTGGGAATGAGGATGGGATGGAAAACCCGGGATCAGGGAAAACACCACTGCCCATGGAATGGGATGAGGTTGGAGGGTCCTTGCTGGCCTGATTATCCCGGGATTTTTATGGTCACGGAACCCAATCCTGAATCCATCCCAAATCCATCCTGAATCCATCCCAACCCCATCCCAAATCCATCCCAAATCCATCCCAACCCCATCCCAAATCCATCCCAAATCCATCCCAACCCCATCCCAAATCCGTCCCGAATCCATCCCAAATCCATCCCAAATCCATCCCAAACCCATCCCAAATCCATCCCAAATCCATCCCGAATCCACCCCAAATCCATCCCGAATCCACCCCAAATCCACCCAACCCCATCCCAAATCCATCCCGAATCCATCCCAACCCCATCCCAAATCCATCCCAACCCCATCCCGAATCCATCCCGAATCCATCCCAACCCCATCCCAAATCCATCCCAAATCCATCCCAAATCCATCCCGAATCCACCCCAAATCCACCCAACCCCATCCCAAATCCATCCCGAATCCATCCCAACCCCATCCCGAATCCATCCCGAATCCATCCCAACCCCATCCCATTTTCCCGGACTGGGATTTGGATTCGGGATGGATTTGGGATGGATTTGGGATGGGGTTGGGATGGATTTGGGATGGGGTTGGGATGGGATTGGGATGGATTCGGGATGGATTTGGGATGGATTTGGGATGGGGTTGGGATGGGGTTGGGATGGATTCGGGATGGATTTGGGATGGGGTTGGGATGGATTTGGGATGGGGTTGGGATGGATTTGGGATGGGGTTGGGATGGATTTGGGATGGATTTGGGATGGATTTGGGATGGGGTTGGGATGGATTTGGGATGGATTTGGGATGGATTTGGGATGGGGTTGGGATGGGGTTGGGATGGATTCGGGATGGATTTGGGATGGATTTGGGATGGATTTGGGATGGGGTTGGGATGGGGTTGGGATGGGGTTGGGATGGATTTGGGATGGATTTGGGATGGATTTGGGATGGATTTGGGATGGATTCGGGATGGATTTGGGATGGATTTGGGATGGATTTGGGATGGATTTGGGATGGATTCGGGATGGGGTTGGGACGGATTTGGGATGGGGTTGGGATGGATTTGGGACGGATTTGGGATGGATTTGGGATGGGGTTGGGATGGATTTGGTTGGATTTGGGATGGATTTGGGATGGATTCGGGATGGATTTGGGATGGATTCGGGATGGATTTGGGATGGGGTTGGGATGGATTTGGGATGGATTTGGGATGGATTTGGGATGGGGTTGGGATGGATTTGGGACGGATTTGGGATGGGTTTGGGATGGGGTTGGGACGGATTTGGGACGGATTTGGGATGGATTTGGGATGGGGTTGGGATGGATTTGGTTGGATTTGGTTGGATTTGGGATGGGGTTGGGACGGATTTGGGACGGATTTGGGATGGATTTGGGATGGGGTTGGGATGGGGTTGGGACGGATTTGGGACGGATTTGGGATGGATTTGGGATGGGGTTGGGATGGATTTGGGACGGATTTGGGATGGATTTGGGATGGGGTTGGGATGGATTTGGGACGGATTTGGGATGGATTTGGGATGGATTTGGGATGGGGTTGGGATGGATTTGGGACGGATTTGGGATGGGGTTGGGATGGATTTGGGATGGATTCGGGATGGATTTGGGATGGGGTTGGGATGGATTTGGGATGGATTTGGGATGGGGTTGGGATGGATTTGGTTGGATTTGGGATGGGGTTGGGATGGATTTGGGATGGGGTTGGGATGGATTTGGGATGGGGTTGGGATGGATTTGGGCTTGACCTCTTCCCCCACCTCTCCCCATATTCCCAACCCCATCCCGAATCCATCCCAACCCCATCCCGAATCCATCCCTTTATCCTTTGGGATCCCCATTCCCTCCCCACCTCATCCCCCTCTCCCATCCCAAATTCCAGCCGCTCCCGAGCCCATTCCCAAGCCCGGGAATTCTTTTCCATCCTTTCCCCGCTCCCGAACCCCTCGGGAGCGCCTGGAAAACTTTCCCGGGGCTGTTAATCCCGCTGGGATGCGGCTCCTTTGTTCCCCACCTGGAACGATCCCGATTTTCCCCCTCGGGCCCCTCCTTCCCTCTGGATATAAAAACCTCGGGATGAGCGGAGCAGAGCCAGAGGCTGCCTGGAAACGCTCGGGAAAAGGGGAAGGAGCAGCACCGGGATCCCATTCCAGGTAAATCCCAAAAATCCCGGCAGAAAGAAATCTGGGAATTCTCGGCCTTTTCCCAAAGGATCGGGAATCAAATCCAGCCTCGCTCCCGGTTTTTTTTTTGGGGGGGGGGGGGGGGGTGTTCATTTTTTCCTTCCTTTTCTCCTCTGAATTCCAGGTTCGCTTGGAATTTCGGGGGTTAATCCTGGGGAAATTCCCAATTCCAACCTTTTATCCCAAAATTTGATCCTTTTTCCTGGTTTTCCCACTTCAATCCCAACTTTCTGCTCCCATCCCTTTCCCGGTTTTATCCCCGTTCCCGTCCCCACCCTCGGGATCGTTTTTCCCTCTTCCCAAGGAATTCTGCTCCGTCCAGGAGCCACCTGGAAGCTCCTGAGGGAGGGGAAAAATTCCCTCATGAGCATTCCCAGGATTTCCCAGCTTTTGGAAAATCAGATTTTGCAAAAAAAATTAAGGAAAAGATGATCCCGATCCCAGAAAATGAGAGGGAATTTTCCCGAGGGAAACTGAGGCACGGGAAAGGGAATCCTTGGATCCGTCCCATTCCCAGCTCAATCCCTCCAAAAAATGGGAAAAATCCCCTCCTGAGCATTCCCAGCCTTGGGGAAATCCCATTTTCCCACAATTCCCTGTAAAATCCCGTTTTCCCAAGGCTGGGAATGCTCAGGAGGGAATTTTTCCTGGTTTTTTGGAGGGATTGAGCCGGGAATGGGACGGATCCAGGGATTCCCTTCCCGTGCCTCAGTTTCCCTCGGGAAAATTCCCTCTCATTTTCTGGGATCGGGATCATTTTCCCTAATTTTTTTTGCAAAATCCCATTTTCCCAAAGCTGGGAAATCCCGGGAATGCTCAGGAGGGGATTTTTCCCTAATTTTGGAGCCGGGAGAGAGGCGGATCCAAGGATTCCCTTCCCTTCCCCTCCTGGCTTTTCCCGGGATTTCCCAGCTTTGGGGAAATGGGAATTGTCTCGGGAATGATGGGGAAATGATCCCGATCCCAAAAAATCCGAGGGAATTTTCCAGAGGGAAACTGAGGCACGGGAAGGGAATCCCTGGATCCGCCTCTCGCCCGGCTCCAAAATTAGGGAAAAATCCCCTCCTGAGCATTCCCAGGATTTCCCAGCTTTGGGAAAATGGGATTTTGCAAAAAAAATTAGGGAAAATGATCCCGATCCCAGAAAATGAGAGGGAATTTTCCCGAGGGAAACTGAGGCACGGGAAGAGAATCCTTGGATCCGCCTCTCGCCCGGCTCCAAAATTAGGGAAAAATCCCCTCCTGAGCATTCCCAGGATTTCCCAGCTTTTGGAAAATCAGATTTTGCAAAAAAAATTAAGGGGAAATGATCCCGATCCCAGAAAATGAGAGGGAATTTTCCCGAGGGAAACTGAGGCACGGGACAGGGAATCCCTGGATCCGTCCCATTCCCAGCTCAATCCCTCCAAAAAATGGGAAAAATCCCCTCCTGAGCATTCCCAGCCTTGGGGAAATCCCATTTTCCCATAATTCCCTGTAAAAATCCCGTTTTCCCCAAGGCTGGGAATGCTCAGGAGGGAATTTTTCCCATTTTTTGGAGGGATTGAGCCGGGAATGGGACGGATCCAGGGATTCCCTTTCCGTGCCTCAGTTTCCCTCGGGAAAAATCCCTCCCATTTTTTGGGATTGGAATAATTTTCCCATAATTCCCTGTAAAATCCCGTTTTCCCAAGGCTGGGAATGCTCAGGAGGGGATTTTTCCTGGTTTTTTGGAGGGATTGAGCTGGGAATGGGACGGATCCAAGGATTCCCTTTCCCGTGCCTCAGTTTCCCTCGGGAAAATTCCCTCTCATTTTCTGGGATCGGGATCATTTTCCCTAATTTTTTTTTGCAAAATCCCATTTTCCCAAAGCTGGGAAATCCTGGGAATGCTCAGGAGGGGATTTTTCCCTAATTTTGGAGCCGGGAGAGAGGCGGATCCAAGGATTCCCTTTCCCGTGCCTCAGTTTCCCTCGGGAAAATTCCCTCTCATTTTTTGGGATCGGGATCATTTCCCCATCATTCCCGAGACAATTCCCATTTCCCCAAAGCCGGGAAATCCCGGGAAAAGCCAGGAGGGGAAGGGAAGAGAACCAGGAATTGCCACAGGAGCCAATCCCATCGCTCCGATCCCGATTCCAAGATGGAAAAGGCCGAGGTGGCCGAATCCCAAAGGAATTCCGGAATTTCCCGCTGATGATGAGATTTTTTTATTTTTTCCTGGGATTTTCCCACAGTTCCTTCCCGGTTTTTTTGGCCTCTCCGCTCCCTGCGTGATCCCGGCCTCGTTTTTCCAGCCGGGATGGGGTTGGGAATCCTTCCCGTGGTGCTGGGGCTGCTCCTCTGGAATTCCACCGGAGCCTCCGGGCCGTGCTGGGAGAATTCCAAGTGCCAGGACCTCAGCAGCGAGGCGGGAATTCTGGTAAGGCCTTGGATGAGGCGGGAATTCGGGAATGGCGGGGGGGGAGGGGGGGGAACCCTCGGGAATGTGGGATGACGATTTTTGGATCCCAGTTGGGGGGGAAAGGGAAAGGGAAGGGATGGGAGCCAGGAAAAGCAGGGTGGGATTTGGGAATCGGGATTCGGGAATCGGGATTTGGGAATCGGGATTTTCCTGGAGATCGACGGGGCTCAAATCCCAGCTCCCAAAGAGCCCAGAAAAAACGGAGGGATTTGGGAATGGCCCGGGAAGGAGGCAGGGAATGGCTTCCCAGTGGGAAAGGGGAGCTTGGGGTGGGGTCTTGGGAAGGAATTCGCGGCTGGGCTGGAATTCCCAGGGAATGGCCGGATCCCTGGCAGGGCCCAAGGAAAGGCTGGAGCAGCCTGGGATCATCGGGGGAGGTGCCGGCCTTGGAATGGGATGGGATTGAAGCTGCGTGGATCCCAGCCAAAGCATTCCGGGACTGTGGGATGCAGGAGGCTCTGAATCCATGGCCAGGGGTTTTTCTGGAAGTCGGGGATGGGAAAGGGAAGGGAGAGCCTTCCTGGAGTGCCGAGATTCCCAGGGAAGGGCCTGGAGGCCGGAATTCCTTCCCGCAGAGGAGTCGGGATGGGGCTGGATCCAATGGCAGGCTGGGAGAGGCGGGAATGGAGGGATTTCCCTGGGAAAGGGGAGCTGGGGCTGGGATCTTGGGAAGGGATTCCCGGCTGCGCTGGAATTCCCAGGGAATCCCTGGCGGTGCCCAAGGAAAAGTCGGAGCCTCCCGGGATCATCGCGGATGAGTTTCCCACCCAAAGCATTCCAGGATCGGATATTCCACGCCCCCCCCAGATTCTGGGAACGCCGCCAATCCCGGCCTTCGCATTCCCAACCCCCCCCTCCCGCACGGGCTTCTCCCCCAACTTCCCACCTTGAACCATTCCCCAAGAACCTCGGGAGCGGCCGCGGGTGGGAATCCCCACGCCCGGAATTCCCACCGCGCCGTTCCCACCCGCAGGCCTGCGCCGGCTCGTGCCGGGCCCGGCTTTCCTTGGAAGCGCCGGTTTTTCCCGGGAATGGGCACCTGCAGCCGCTCTCCGAGAGCCTCCGGCGCTACGTCATGAGCCACTTCCGATGGAACCAGTTCGGCCGCAGGAACAGCAGCAATCCCGGGATGCAGAAACGGGAAGAGGGAACGGGCGCCGAGGCGGGAATCGCCTTTTCCCGACGCTCGGAAGAGGCGCGAGCGGAGCGGGAGGAAGGGAAGCGCTCGTATTCCATGGAGCACTTCCGATGGGGAAAACCCGTGGGCCGCAAGAGGAGACCCGTCAAGGTCTATCCCAGCGGAGCCGAGGAGGAATCGGCGGAGAATTCCCCGCTGGAATTCCGGCGGGAAGCGCCCTGGGAGGAGGAGGAGGAGGAGGAGGAAGAGGAGGAGGAGGAGGAGAGATTCCCATGGGATCAAGCCCGGAAGGAAAAACGCTACGGAGGCTTCATGAGCTCGGAGCGGATCCGAACCCCGCTGGTGACGCTCTTCAAAAACGCCATCGGGAAAAGCCTTTCCAAGGAAGGGCAGTGATGGAAAAGCGGGAAAATCCCATGGGATTCCTCCCCCCCCCCAGCCCGTAGCGTCCCCGTAGCGCTCCTGCTCCGTCATCCTCCCTCAGCCAAATCCCGGGATTCTGGGTGGGAATGAGGTGGGGGAGACAGGGGTGAATCCCGCTCGGGAATGTGGGGGGGGGGGGGGGGGATGGGCTAAATCCCGGCTGGGAATTCTTGGGATGGCGGGATCCCGGCTGAGCCGTACAAGTGGTGTTAAAGGAGGGCTGCGGAATTCCCGAAGAAATAAAAAAAATGACGGATGAGAGCGTTCGGAGGTGCTGGCGGCTCCCAGGGAAACGCGGGAATCGCGGATGGATGCGGAGGTTGGGAATGGGCGGGAAAGGGTTGGGGGGGGGATGTTTTGGGATGAGGGAATGACGTGGAATTCCCAGTTTGGGAGAGATGGGAAGGAACTCATCGAGGCTGGGAAGTTTTCCATGGGGAAAACGGGAAAAGGAGGGGCAGGAGGCAGGGAAAAGGGAGATTTCTTGGGATGTTGGGAAGGAATTCGCGGCTGGGCTGGAATTCCCAGGGAATGGCCGGATCCCTGGCAGGGCCCAAGGAAAGGCTGGAGCAGCCTGGGATCATCGGGGGAGGTGCCGGCCTTGGAATGGGATGGGATTGAAGCTGCGTGGATCCCAGCCAAAGCATTCCGGGATTGTGGGATGCAGGAGGCTCCGAATCCATGGCCAGGGGTTTTTCTGGAAGTCGGGGGTGGGAAAGGGAAGGGAGAGCCTTCCTGGAGTGCCGAGATTCCCAGGGAAGGGCCTGGAGGCCGGAATTCCTTCCCGCAGAGGAGTCGGGATGGGGCTGGATCCAATGGCAGGCTGGGAGAGGCGGGAATGGAGGGATTTCCCTGGGAAAGGGGAGCTCGGGCTGGGATCTTGGGAAGGAATTCCCGGCTGCGCTGGAATTCCCAGGGAATCCCTGGGAGCATCCAAGGAAAAGTCGGAGCCTCCCGGGCCCGTGGGATCCCTGCCCATGGAATCGGCCGATCCTTCCCTTCCCTCCCCACCCGGAGCCATTCCCGCATTCCCAGCAAATTCCCAGCACTCCCGGCCCTGCGGTGCCAACATCGACGTTTATTGGGAACGGGAATCCCGGTGGGATTTGGGATCCCGGACGACATTCCAGGGACGCGGCCGGAGCGAGGGAAAAGCGCCGGGAAAGGCGGGAGAATTCCCGGGGCTCCAAAGGCTCCTTGGGAATGCCGGGAGCGTTCCCGATGGATTCCTCCTCCTTTTCCCGCTTCTTCCCTCCGGGGGGGTTTTCCCGGTGCTTTTCCCGCCATTTTTTGGGAAGAATTCCAGCAATTTTCCATGGAAAAGGCTCTTCCCGCCGTTTTTCGGGGACAATTCCAGCAATTTTCCCAGGACAGGGCTCTTCCCGCCGTTTTTCGGGAACAATTCCAGCAATTTTCCCAGGAAAAGGCTCTTCCCGCCGTTTTTCGGGAAGAATTCCAGCAATTTTCCATGGAAAAGGCTCTTCCCGCCGTTTTTCGGGGACAATTCCAGCAATTTTCCCAGCACAGGGCTCTTCCCGCTTTTCCCAGGGAATTCCCGGCATTCCCAGGACGCCCCCATCCCACCCCACATCCCAAAGTTCTCCGGCGCTCGGAAAACGTCCGGCAGCGAATCCCGGGATCCTGACGTTTCCTTTTCCTTCCCCATTCCCGGGGTTTTTTTTGGGAAGATCCAGGCGCTGCTTCCAGGGAAGCCGAACTCGATCCCGGCCTGCATCCCGAATCCCCTTCGATCCCAGGAATCCGGCGATCCACGGATCCACAAATCCCCGGCCGCGGCCCCGAGCCGGCTTTTCCCGGGAATTCTCGGCATCCCGCCTCAGCTGCGTCCATCCGGGAGCTTCCCGCCACAAAACCCCCCCCGAAATTCGGGATTTTTCCAGGCGGGAGCGCCCAGAACTGCGGAAACTCATCCCAAACCCAAGGAAAACGGCGGGAATGGCCCGATATTCCCGATATTCCCGATACTCCCGATATTCCCGGCAGCCCAAGGATGGATTCCCCCCAAAATCCTGGATTTTCCCGAAGAAATCCCCATTCCGAGCACCCTGGAGCCCCCCCTGGCCGCCAGGAACGCTCGCTCCGGAATTCCAGCCGGGAATTCCAGTGGGAGCCGGATCTGGGCTCGGCATTCCCGCGTCCGACGGATTTGGGATCCCACGGGCACGTCCCACTTTTCCCATCCATCCCCGGGGCTGGGAATTCCCGGGGCGTTATCCCGGGAAAACGCACATTCCCGGAGCGCCGCACCTGCCTCTTCCCAAAAAAAAATCCCGGAGCGGAGAGGGAATCCCAGCAACGCCTCCCGGGAGCATCCCAAAAAATCCCAAAATCCCGGCGGGAAGCGGGCCGGCGGGAACGCCGGGATTCCGTGGGAATGTCGGGAATGTCGGGATTCCGTGGGAATGTCGGGAATGTCGGGATTCCGTGGGAAGGAGGCTCCTCGCGAGCCTTCAGTAGACGCAGAGATCCGGGAATTTCATCTCGTACACCGGGATCGAGTGGGATTGGGATTGGGATGGGCCGTAGGCGGCCGCGATGGTGCCGGAGGGACTCGGAGGAGGCCTAGAAGACCAAAAAAACCGGGATCAGCCGGAGCGGGGAGGGAGGGAAAGCTCGGGAAAAGGGGATTTGGGAATGGGAAAGGGGATTTGGGAAAGGGAAAAGGGGATTTGGGAATGGGAAAGGGGATTTGGGAATGGGAAAGGGGATTTGGGGTGGGAAAAGGGGATTTGGGAATGGGAAAGGGGATTTGGGAATGGGAAAGGGGATTTGGGGTGGGAAAGGGGATTTGGGGTGGGAAAAGGGATTTGGGAATGGGAAAGGGGATTTGGGGTGGGAAAAGGGGATTTGGGGTGGGAAAAGGGGATTTGGGGTGGGAAAGGGGATTTGGGAATGGGGAAAGGGGATTTGGGGTGGGAAAAGGGGATTTGGGAATGGGAAAAGGGGATTTGGGAATGGGAAAAGGGGATTTGGGAATGGAAAAGGGGATTTGGGGTGGGAAAAGGGGATTTGGGGTGGGGAAAGGGGATTTGGGAATGGGAAAAGGGGATTTGGGAATGGAAAAGGGGATTTGGGGTGGGAAAAGGGGATTTGGGGTGGGGAAAGGGGATTTGGGAATGGGAAAAGGGGATTTGGGGTGGGAAAAGGGGATTTGGGGTGGGAAAGGGGATTTGGGAATGGGAAAAGGGGATTTGGGGTGGGAAAAGGGGATTTGGGTTGGGAAAAGGGGATTTGGGGTGGGAAAGGGGATTTGGGGTGGGAAAGGGGATTTGGGAATGGGAAAGGGGATTTGGGAAAGGGAAAAGGGGATTTGGGGTGGGAAAAGGGGATTTGGGAATGGGAAAGGGGATTTGGGGTGGGAAAAGGGGATTTGGGAATGGGAAAGGGGATTTGGGAATGGGAAAGGGGATTTGGGAAAGGGAAAAGGGGATTTGGGATGGGAAAAGGGGATTTGGGGTGGGAAAAGGGGATTTGGGGAATGGGGAAAGGGGATTTGGGAATGGGAAAAGGGGATTTGGGGTGGGAAAAGGGGATTTGGGGTGGGAAAAGGGGATTTGGGGAATGGGGAAAGGGGATTTGGGAATGGGAAAAGGGGATTTGGGGTGGGAAAAGGGGATTTGGGAATGGGAAAGGGGATTTGGGGTGGGAAAAGGGGATTTGGGGTGGGAAAAGGGGATTGGGGAATGGGAAAAGGGGATTTGGGAATGGAAAAAGGGGATTTGGGTTGGGAAAAGGGGATTTGGGGTGGGAAAAGGGGATTTGGGGTGGGAAAAGGGGATTTGGGGTGGGAAAGGGGATTTGGGTGGGAAAAGGGGATTTGGGAATGGGAAAGGGGATTTGGGGTGGGAAAAGGGGATTTGGGGTGGGAAAAGGGGATTTGGGAATGGGAAAAGGGGATTTGGGGTGGGAAAGGGGATTTGGGAATGGGAAAGGGGATTTGGGAATGGGAAAGGGGATTTGGGAATGGGAAAAGGGGATTTGGGTGGGAAAAGGGGATTTGGGAATGGGAAAGGGGATTTGGGGTGGGAAAGGGGATTTGGGGTGGGAAAAGGGGATTGGGGAATGGGGAAAGGGGATTTGGGAATGGGAAAAGGGGATTTGGGTGGGAAAGGGGATTTGGGAATGGGAAAGGGGATTTGGGGTGGGAAAAGGGGATTTGGGGTGGGAAAAGGGATTTGGGAATGGGAAAAGGGGATTTGGGGGTGGGAAAAGGGGATTTGGGGTGGGAAAAGGGATTGGGGTGGGGAAAGGGGATTTGGGAATGGGAAA